>NC_142187.1:24620277-24925462 GCF_026936395.1 Plectropomus leopardus | reverse complement strand
ACGGTTACTACGTTTCTCCAAATTGCAGACCACCTGGTAGCATTCATGCAACCTCCTCCATGAAAGGGCCTCCTTGGGCAGGAACAATGAGCGGGATTACTCTGCTCATTGTTACACCAGGGCTGGAACTTCTTTTTCCCCAAACACCTGTCCCCAAATTAGACAGGTTTGAAAAAAACATGTTCATGACAGAATTCAAAGATTCAAACTAACATGAGAGTGGTTTGGCGGACTGGAGACTTGCCAATGGTCGGATTGTCTGCCACTCCATTTATTATGCTATTGATGCATAGTGTAGTGCAAGAAGATACTAATTTTATTTGTCTCAATATTTTTGGTGTTCTTAATTGGATTGAAATTCACAAATAAAATAGCATATCATCTAGGCCCCTTTCATACGATAAGGGAACTCAAAGCACCAGAAATTTGGTCAAAAACAGAAATTGGCTCTTTGATGTCAGAAGAAACAATCTGGACTTGGTGCCTTTGTGTGGTCCGGCTCCAGATGAACTCAATTTAGAGGGAAGGCTTTGGGATGACTTTGGAAAGCGATTACAAGATTCATAAATCACCTCGGCAAAGGTGTCACCATCTGACTCTTTTATGGGACTCTTGCTAACTCTGTCCAATAACAAGTTTCCCCTGTAGTTATGCCATCATAACAAATCATTGAAGCGATAGCGGCTAGCCAGGCTCCTAATTGTCTGTTAAGAATTCTCTGAGCTGTGTTCTTTTATTGAAGCATCTCTGTCTTGGAGAAGTGATAAGATGCCAATACGCTCCTCTATAAAAGTACTCTTTGGCAAAAGGCACAAACACTTTGCTTGGCCGTCAGGGTAGCTGTGAGGCTGTTATATCTGAAATCGCAGTTGACTTCAAGATTTTTGACTGTGTCTGCATGAATCCAGAAACCTCTATCAGAAGGAGGAATGCTCAGAAATTGCCGGCAGAATAATTTTCTTTTACAGCATTTTTTTTTCTGTTTTATTTGAAAGGGCACATAAGCACAACTAGAAGTCTATTTTTTTATTTTTTGGCTAAAATTTACATTATACAAAATAAACTTGATATTTAAATCATTCGAGGACTGTTTAATTTTCTTATATACAAAGCAAATTTTCCAGTGTTGATTAACTGACAATTTCACTATGTAGGTGATAAAATAAAAAGATTTTATGCCAAATTTTAGACATAAATCAGACGTCCTAGACCTCTTTTGTCCCCTCCCCCCTCTCCTAAAATATATCTCAGCCATTATTCTAATGTCCAGCTGGTATTTAGGCACACAGGGCTTCTGATGGCTCCCTGGCCACCTCACAAAAAAGACAAAAAAAGAAAAGTTGTTTATCTAAATACTCTCTAAACAGAAGTTGATTTTAATCTCTGAGCAGAGCTTAATTTACTCACCACGAATCCCATTTGCATCTCAATGAAAAATGGCAAAAGCAATCGCCTGCTTTCTGTACACAATTCTACCTGCTTTCCACAGAATAGGTGTGAGCGCGAGCAGGTACGCTCCTGCCAGCTCACCTTTTCGCTTCATCTACACTTTGCGCGGAGAAGCCGCCAAACACAAACGTCCCATAGGGTAAATATAAATTATGATCAGTTCGCTATATCCTCAGACGTTCATTACAAGGAAATATGAAAGTAAAAAGGTGCTATCTCCTTGCCGTTTGCTCTTTATTATACATAAACAGAAAACACTTAGCATGTAAAATTAATGTGAAAATTATTCCCGGGGTAAACTATAAACACAGAAGTTACCCCGCACATTTACCCTTTTTTTCTCCTTCCCCTAGATCAGAGTGTAATTGCCAGTAATCAGGTCTGTTTGCTGCTGATAAAACCACTCTGAATGCGAGGAACCCTCTTTGTGTGATGACTCAATTATGCCAGAAGTGGCTCATCAAACCTGGCCCATCAGCTGCTTTAATAAATAAGGAGGAAAACTTGCTGCAGGCGCATTATAATTCCATTCATTCCATAATTAAATCCATTCCAGTTTTAACCCTTCACTCAGTGTGCTTCTGGAAGAGGAAACAAAAACAAGGAGCGAGAGAGAGAAGAGGGGGGGTGATACACACCAGACAGTGACCTTGCACAGAGCACCCATGCGTTCCCTATAATTCAAAATGATACTGTTGAAGAAAGGTTAAGAGAAAAAGGCTCATGGAGAAAAGGATGGGAATCAGTTAAGACGTGGCTCCTGTTTTTGTTTTTTTTATGTATGCATTGTTTCCACACAGACAGTAATTATATTAAAAGAGTAATCTAATCATAACAGTTGGTTGGTTGAGTGTGCAGCACTGACATTTTGAAATCTTATTTTGTGTAATCTCATTTGCCTCTATCATCTCGCCTGTACCCCCCCCTCCTATCTAAAGGAAATGTAAATAATGTAATTAATTTTATGGTCTCCAGAATCTTACTTTGCGACTCCGGGCCTGCTTTATTGGTTTCAAGATGAGGTATCAGCACAGTTTTTTTTTTTTTTTTTTTTACTCACATCACAATAATGTCTGTGTTAATTACATGAGAGCGTCCCAAGTGCGCGGATAAGCTGGGAACAAGGGGACACAAAGACTCAAGGTCAGTGATGAATATCCACAGCAGCTGCACGGCATTAATAAGGCATTATATGAAAATAATAATAATAGCATCACTTACAAACAAAATGCGAGAGAGAGTGTAATGTCAGGAGCGCCCGGGTGTTTTTACAGATATTTCCTCTCCACCATCTCAGCTTGGATCCAGCCTTTCTGATAATGGTGCGAGGCAATGGTTATTCATGATTGCTGGACTGGGAAGGTCCCTCTCTTTTTCTACCCCCAGTCGCAGCCCATTCTCTTCCTCTGTGGTGGGAATGCTAGCAGATGGGGTTAGGGGGGAATGGGCTGGGCTCAAGGACAGCTAGCAGCCAGATTAACACATAGAAAATCTCATAGACCCTCAGCATCAGGCTGCCTCCTTTCCCCCTGAGAAATCTGCCCTAGACGCAGAGAAACAGTCCTCTGAGAAGCATTATTTGTGTTGGACTTGAGGAGGGGCTGGGGTTGGGGGGGGGTGCATAAATATGATTCAGCAGATGACGAACCAGCTCAAATAGTAGTGAGTCTTTTTTCATATGCTAATGAAACTGAGTGAATAACCCTCCCTCACCCCCTCCCACCCGCTCCTTTTTTCCCCCCGCTTTGTTTTTCCGGGGAAGCGCTCTGTGAGCTATAATTAAGAAGATGGTTTTTTTTTGTTTGTTTTTTTTTTTTTTCAAAGCTAACAGAAATAAATAATTCCATAATAAGATCTGTGAAGTGAAGAGGCTTAATGTACTCATTGTGTTCATCCTTGTTTTCCCTCTTGGATGTTTTGTATTAATTAGAAGCAAGCAATTTGATCTCTGTCAAGCAATCAATTTGCAACGTGTTCCTCATTCCATGTGAGGTATTAATGTGCTCTTTCCACCTTTTTTTCTGACTGCATGTTCACATCCATGTCTTTAGGTTATGAAAATGTAACAACATATCATTGATGTTAAGAAACAAAAGTTGCAGACATTCATACGTGTTTTTTTTTCTGTTATAGATAATGAATTACACGATCACCTCCTGAGAGATAACAAGCGTGAAAGCATTACCCAGGGTGGACAGTGCGGATCTGGCATCTTATCCTACAGAGCGCTCGGAAAACTACAATCAAAGGTAAATAATCGCACGCACACGGAGCTTAAATGCTGCACGCGCAAAGTAGAAACAACTTCAGTTGGGGACAAAAAGTCTCTAAACGGTTGTGTAACAGTGTTTTGAATAAGTAGCATGCTAAGTGGTGGAGTGTCACTGCTCCTTTGACCACAGTCATCACAAACTGTGCTATTTTTTTTTTTTTTTACTTATGCAGCGATGTGGGTGGCAGCCTGATAATATACTCTTTTAAAAGGTATTGCTGAGTCTGCTTTTTCTTACGTGATGGTTGATAGGTGATAGTCAGGTTTTCTCAGCTGAATATGTACCTGATAAACCTCCTTTGAAACCATATTAGAACGTTCAGAGAGATTTTCTACAACATCTTAAGGTTCAAAGGAAAATATCATTTTAACTATGAATTTAAAACTATATAGAAATACATGGAAATCAATGGAAAACATTAAACACCTGGAGTGACATCAGTTTTCATGTGCTGCCTTCAGATGCCTTTCACAAGCATCTAAACCTCTGACTTCTTAGAAAGGTGGTTTGATTTCTTTTGAAAACATGGGAAAAAGGCAACCAGCAACTTGGCCAAAAAATGACCTGCATATTGCAAAAAAAAAAAGCCTTTGTAAAAGGTGAGGAGAAAATGAGCTGAAAATGAGCTCGGGGTGATTTTTATCAAACATTATCAAAGTCTACCTGGGGAAAAATGTCCAGAAAATATAAATCTAAATATATATTTAAAATTATGTTGCAGAAAATAACATTTTTTAAAAAAAATTATATTTATGCTCTCTCTCTCTTTTTATAAGCATTTTCTTAAAGTCATTTTTTTCATTTGCTTTTGTTTTGATTTCTTTTTCTTTTTTGCTTATTTTCAGGTAATTTTCTTGCAGCTTTTCACAAATGTCTTGCTATTTTTTTGCCTAATCCTTGTTAAATAGCTCAAAGTCTTCTCCTCATGCTTTTGAAAGAAATCAAGCCAATTTACTCATGTTTCAAAGGGTTAAATGTACAGTAAGGTACAACATCGATGTAGGGGGACTGGATTTGTACCTGATTAAACTTCTTCTGAAACTATATTAGAATATTTAAAGAGATTTGCAACAAGGTCTTTAGGTTTTAGTCTACCAGCATTTTAACTATAAATTTCAAACAGAAATGAATGGAAATCAATGGAAAACACATAAAACATATAATAACATAGGTCTAGACTTTGGTGGGGAGTGGGGGGGCGCTGGGGACATGTCCCCTTCAGAAGAACATGTGCACAAAATTAAAGATGTTTACACTGTACACTGATGCAGAAGTGTGCACATATTGATGCAGAAAAATTTACCAAAATGCAGGAAATGAAGTGTTTGATGTCTCGGCTGGATTTGCACCTGGTAAAAGTTCCTGTCAAACCATATTACTACATTTAAAAAGATTTGCTATAAGGTCTTTAGGTTTACAGGACTGTAACAGTTTTTAAACTATGAATTTCGAACTAATAGCAATGAATAGAAATCTATGGAAAGCGCATTAACCATTCAGTATGACATAACATGGGTTAAATTTCCAAGGGGATGCAGGGGACATGTCCCCTTTTATTTTTAAAACGTGCAAAATTAAAGATATTTACAACATAAACTGATGCAAAAAGGCACAAATTGGTGAATAAAATTCACCAGAATACAGGAAATGTGGTTACTGTATAAATGTCCTTTCCAATGATGAGATAAAAATCTACGCCCATAAGATAAAAGACTATGTTTTAGCAAATGCTCAGCAGCGATGTATAATAAACATGTTGTAAAGTAAAACACACTAAAACGCTGCTATCAATCTGCAAATAATAACCCCAGCTGTTTCTTAACAACAATTTCCGTGAGTAGTTGGCAATTACAATTTAATACCAGAGTACACAACAGAAAAAAACAAATCTAAATGGAAACACACACTGCTTTAAAGACAACACGAAAAGTATAATACTCTTACTGAGTTTCTGCAGAAAAAGAGTATTTTTCACTAAGTTATTATTAGGGGTAGAAATCACCAGAGGCCCCTTAACACAATATTATCACGATAATTCAGTCATGATACAATATTATTGCGATTTTAGACATGTTGTGATCTGCTGAGTGTTGTGCTGTGTGTTTTTAGCATTTTCAGCTGCAAATGATGTCTCCAAAGGAACATTTTATCAACATCTGTCTTTATCTAACAAGATCAAGTTTTCAGCTGGTTTATCTCACTTCTTTTATTTTATCACAGAAAATTGTATTCAGTGAACTGTCAAATCAATTGATTTTATTATTTTAGTAGGCTACCAAAACTTGAATCCGTATTTGAACTTTTAATAATTTAAAAATAAAAACATCAATACCTGGTGTCTGTGTATTGATACAATATTGCCATGCAAAAATATTGCAATACTATGCTGTATCAAGTTTCCCTCTACCCCCTGTTATTCAGTAAGTAAATTAATTGTTTTTTTCATTCCTCTGGTTACACTTTACTTTGACTTCTACATTTTCAACATTATTGGTAGAACATAGATATTTACTAAATTTCATTATTATTGTTGTATGCGTATACAGGGGTGGTTCAAGTGTTTATTAATATACAGTGTTTGTCAACAGTTCTATAAAAAGAAATTTTATATTATTATAACAGAATATTGTCATTATTATCTGTTTATCCACTAGTTTACACTTATGGGTGCCCAAAGGAGGAGTTACAATTGTTGACAAATACACAAATAAACCCTTATATGTGCTTATGACTACATTATAATGTGTTATAAACCATTCATTAAATCTGTGCTGCTTATAAAAGCTATATGGGGGATTAAAGCAAAGTGTAATTATTTTACTTTCTATATATCCAAATTCTTTTTTCATTTATCTTCAGCATAAATCACTCAGCAGCATAAATCACAAAGAACCGTTGCTCAATAATAATGAAATGGTAAGTTATATACAGCCTTCAGACAGATTGTGTAGGGGATGTCAAATAAAAGCTCCTATTTGACCCTGAATGTATCTATTTGTTCTGCTTTTGTAAACACTTGGCGTCACATGTTTGTCCATTTTGTTGCCATGCCAGGACTACCTGTTAGTACGCCACCAGAGCATCGACGGAGGCCTTCCTTGTTCTCCTGTTACTTGTCACTTCCTGTTATGTGAATTAAATATACAGTAGCCTCTGCTTTGTCCAAATCTGCAGCTTGGTTTTGTCATAATTATGTCAGAGAGGCACATGTGACGCACTTTGAAAGCATCGGCAACAAAAGAAAGGTTGCTCGTCAGACTTATATAATGTGTGACACTGGATAGGCAGCATGCGGTAAAAAAAATAGGTTGAGGTATAGTGAGGCGTACAAAGCAGCGGTATTGTGTTTCATTGCTTGGACTGACTATAAACCACTCATTATTAGGTGATTTTTTTATGATACTATCCTTAATTAATTCAGAGAAATAAAGCGATACATAAAAGAAAAACAATCTGTGTTGTAAAAATAACAAGTTTAATGATAAAATACTGTTTTTTAAACATTTGCATGAGAAGGGCACTTCTAAAATGTCAAATAAAAAAAAAAAACACCGTGGTAATAAACGCGAGTGAGTCAGTGGTGATATTTCGGTACACTGATAACATCATTTGAACTTTGATTAATGTCCATGTTACAATCTCAGGTTGCAGCATGTAAGAGCAACATTTTGCCTCCAAAACAACAAATTTACACAAAATGTTGAAGCATGTCTGTGCGGAAAAGTGTTACAAACTAATGAGGTACATTCGTTTTTACAGAATGTAATCTATAGTGTTTGGGAGTTGTTTGTCTCAATAGGCTGGAGTAATCAAAAGTAATGAACCTATTATGAGCAGGACCTCTGAGGGCCCGGCGTGGCATTAAGAGTGTGGCACATAAAAGGTTTATTAAAGGAAATTAAGGTCCATCACTGCCACACCTGCTCCCCTATTATAAATGTATGACAGGTCAGTGCCTTCAATCACAACAGCAAACGAGAGAGAGGAGTCATGTTTCCCATTACCAGGGAAAAGTAACAGCATATCCTATGACTCACAGATTTCACTGGCCTGTGACCACTATACGCCACCATCAGCCTGGAATAATTATGTTTAATAGGTTTTATTTGGGACCCACAAGCAACAGCCAGCGAGAGTGGATGGATTTTAGCAACTATTTTTGTCTAAACACACACAGCGAGGTGCTGTCCGTACTTTAATGTCATTATTTAGTGTCATTACATTTTTGTTCACCTTTAAAACTTTTTCCCCTCCTCTAACGTTTATGCATATTACTGATGTTTTAAGAGCTCTTTGTGATGTTACAAACAAAATATCTCCAATAATCTATAAAGTCTTTTGCCATTTCTATTAAAAATGACAAATACATTCAAATCTGTGGCTCACATGTACGTTGCGTGTTTTTATTTCCAGATGGATTCTGAAGGTGAGGAGCAAACCCTGAAAACATGTAACAGTAGCACAGGTGAGTGCGGCTTTTCAGTTTTAGTTTGCTTTTAACTAAACACACATGCACACACACACACACACTCCACTTATCGCCATGGGTTAGGGGTATCGGTTCAACAATCCAACTTTATAACTGTCAATTTTATGTATTATCTTACCGGTCTGAAGAGCACTGCACTGCCATTTCATTATTCAGAGGGGAATAACTTCATTAAATTGGGAACACTGGCTCAAATTAGTTAAGGAGTGTGTATATATTGTGTGATTGAAAACCTCTAGACTGGATATGTCATTATGCAAGTGTTCAGGGCCTCTGAGGCCCGCCTGCTCTCGCCGGAGCTATTACTACATCTGGGGAAATTCATGAAAAGTGTTATTATTGGTTGTGCTTCATGGGAGTATAGGGGTAGAACTTGTGAATGAGATTTACGCAGGGCCCCTGGGAAAATTGATTTACCCTTTTAGATCATGTTGTCAACGTTGTCAAAGGATGAGCTACCGTTGGCGTCGCTGAGAATGAAAAGCTTTTCAGATCAATGACGAGACCACTTCTCCATCCTTGTGCTGATTACACCCGATGGCATTGTAAAAGAGAATAAAATCTACGCTTATAGGCGGCATAACGCAGTATTAGCCCAGGTGGTATCATCCCAAAATCATTATCTGCAAAATAAATATTTACAGAGTGTTGTAAAAAATTTCATTAGCCCAAAAGTAGTGAGTCGGCTTGAAGCTTTGATGGAGAATATGCCGACAGATGCTGTGCCACTGTAGTGGAAATGTAAACATGACGTTTTATCTGTTCTTTTTTGGCCTTTATTTCACAGGGCTGGCCGACTGCATCACGGAGACTCACAGGTGAAATTATATGACGTGAATTTTCTCATCTTCATGCCAAAAATGGAAATTTTTCTTCCCAGATTACTGATGTTATTCATTAGAGAGGTTTAACTTCATAAAAGAAAGTCTCCAATTTTAATGGCTGGACCTTTGAAACGAGCCAACTGAGGCCTCTGTTGACCCCGCTGTGCCTTTTGTCCGTTTCCCTCTTCCCTCCAGCCCATATGGGTCCATGGCGAGGAAGAGGAGTGCTCAGGAAGGGGTGCAGGGCGCCCCCGTCAACAAGAGAAAGTCCCTGCTGATGAAGCCCCGCCACTACAGCCCCAGCGAGGCATGTGAAGAGGAGAGCGAGGACCTGGCACCGCCACAGGACAAAGAAGAGCTGAGGAACATTGACACTCCAGCAGGTAAACAGATGTCCTGTTGTTTTGTCTGTTTTGATGAACAATTGACGCTGAATTTTAAAATCCCATCTGTTGCATTCATATTTCCCTCCCTCTGCCATCAGCCAGCAGCCGCAGTCATTGTGCAGTGGAAGTGAAAGACTACACTGCTGGGTCCACATTAGTTGTGTCTCACGTCCACAAATTGAAGTTTTGACAGCTGATCTGCCATGATATTTTTGGCGTGGCTTTACCCTCTTTTGATGAGGCCAGATTTCAGACCCCTCATCTGTCCTTTTTCAATAGCCAGTCCAAAACCCATTGAATCCATAGAATGACACACTGAATGGGGGAGTGGACCAGCTCACTTTGATTTAAATTAAACTTCCTCCATTCTTTTAAACTGAATTAATATTGAAGTCGCCTTTTGTGAGGAACAAATGAGGCGTCAACATTGCTTGGCGTGTGTTCTGATGTGGTTTTTTTTTTTCTTCCTCTTCTTTTTTTTTTTACTAAACCACAAAAACATTTTCATCAACAGCAGTTGAAAATTGTTTACTTTCACTTATGCCACTGTCCTTTTCAGGAGCGAAAATGTTTTCTTTTTTCCTAATGAATTGAATTTTGTGCATTTTGGCAACAATGCCCGTGGTGTACATGTGCATTCTCGCCCACTATAATCTGCACTGATTTGGTATATTTTTAACGATGTAACTAAGCAACAAACGTAATTGTCCCTTTCAAAAGCTTTTGTTAGGCCCTCTAACACAGTCTAATACATAATTAGGCATAATGTCTACAGCTCATTATAGTACACATGTGTGTAGTTAAATGGACCAGGAGAGTAGCTCACTGAATTGTGTGGATTCGTTGGAAATGGAATTTATTTGTTTCCTGGGTTCATATTACATTACAATTATCTAAGTAATTCACTGTGCGTCGTCAGTTTTTCCTTTTGTTGTTGTGTATTCTTTTTCTTTTTATCATCCCGTGTTGATTGACTGCCGTATATTTTCCTTAGTTGAACCTGATATTCAGTGGACGAGCTTTAAAACAAAACAAAATACTGCCAGAATGAATGAAAAAAAGTGAAGAGTGTCAAATGAACACGGATATTGATAAACAATTTCAGAACATATTTTGCTGTTATTGTCAGATTTGGGGGCTATTTTCTGTAGAAAAAAAATTGGAAAAGTGGACTGGAGGCAGTAAGATTTTTTTTTTTTGCTGTGGGATGCTGGTCATATCTGCATTTTAACAAAAAGGGAGAAAAATAAGCCTCTCGTTTGGTCGAGCCACACTGCGTTCAACTCCAGCCAACTGCAGCCCTGCTGCAGAGTGCTGGTAATGGCTATTCTGGAGTACAAACTGTTCACCTGTTCCAACACACAAACCACCGGAGGGATCCAAGTTTTTTTCCTCCATCTCTTTCCTTTTTTCACTGCACTTCTGTGTCCCTGTGTTTGCATGTGTGTGTATGTGTGTGTGTGTGTGTGTGTGTGTGTGTATACGTCTTTGTGCTTGTCTGACTGTATGCGGCTGTGTCAGGCCGTGGAGTCCATCTGGATGAAAAACAAAACCCTTGTTGCTCGCCTCATAAATGTAAATACGTGTAACTGGCTTTAATTTCTCATTCAACAGGGTTTGTCTTTAGACACCTCTTTTATATTTCACAGCAGGGAGACTGATAGTGACACACTGCAATGCTGCAAAAATGCAACCAGACATGTCAAATTCCACCGCACAAAATCATATATTCGCGAAAACAGTTTGTCTTTTTATTAGCGCCACATGTTTTATGTTAAAGCTCTTTTGGTGAGGATTAAGTTTTTGTGCTGCTCCCATTAATAATAATGCCAGTGTGTGATCTGATTCTCACAATCCATCTCTATCTCTATCTATCTATCTGTCTTCTGTTAAAATATCTAATGTCTGGCCACTTAAGAGGATCTGGGCCCACAGAGTCCAGCCTGCTCAAAGTAAAAACCCTCACAGCCCAAAGAGCCTTAATCGAGCATAAGTTTGACTGGTTTTGGAGGATCAAGGGAGATTTTGTTGAATCAATCCAGATGATAGCTTTCCATTGTTAATCACTGACCATGACTTTATATAATCAGTGGTGTTAATAAAGTGTTGTTTCAGATGCACTTAGGATAACCCTCTTTGTCTGTTCCACTGATCAGACTTTCGCACAATCTTGTGGCTTTCTGTACATGTGAGCAGGATTTATGCTAAAAGATAGACGCCAAGAGGTCACTGCAAATTAAATTACTGAGAGCACTCAGCAAAATAAGCCACAGGAAATAGATTATATAAAAAGAGTGTAAAATTTAAGAAGAAATGCATGTTTGTTTTTTTAAATCTGCAGTAATGGTGCTAAATTGATCATATATATGACATCTTATCACAACTACAGGGATTTTAATGAGCCACCTTCCAAAATAAATACATCTTTTAGTTGATTGAGTTTGAAAAGAAAAGTTGAGTCAAAATAAGTTTTTGAAGTTAAACCAAATTCTTGTTTCTTTTTACAGTTTCTTCTGAGTTTTATATTTGGTGTTACATTAAAAAAAAAAAATGTGCTAACTGAGCAAGACCTACAGAATGAGTAACTTCGTACAAACAAAGGCTATATCATAAAGAAAACGTTTTAAAAATATTATGCACACTGATAAACAAATTAAATTTACTCTTAATACTTTGACATTTCTTCTTTTTTTATTCATCTTTCAAGTTGTTTTTTAAAGTACTGTTTGTTTTTTCAAGCTGTTCATAACCACTTTCTTAAAAAACTGCAGGTGAAATAAAGATAAAAGTTCTTATCAAAATTAATTTAATCGCTTGTATTTTCAGTAATTTTTTGGTTCATGTTCACTAAGCGAGCCGTGGGCACAGCTAGCTGTTGTGCTTCTATCACTTTTTTGTAACCAAAATTGTCAGTTTTTCGACTGAGGTGTATGGTTGGCTTCTCCTAAACCGTGTCCTGCCACACAGACAGCAGCAGCTAACAGAGATTTCTCTCTTTTATCTGCATGTTTGTGGTTTCCTCCATCTGTGTTTTCAGGAATCCTCTTCACTTTTCCTCATGCACATCTCAATTATGTGATTTTAAATCAGTTTTTGTGTGTGTGTGTGTGTGTGTGTGTGTGTGTGTGTGTGTGTGTGTGTGTAGATGACAACATGCTGCTGCACTTAAAAATACACATATTAATTAAAAACTGATGTTGACTGTCCACCGCACAGTAAATCCCTCTGTAATCTTGTCCTAAATCTTTGTTGGGTTGTTGCTCCAATTGGAGACGGAGGAAGAAGAAAACAATTGTGTTTCTCATCTCCAGGTTTCATGTTCAACTAGCAGACAGAAGCGACATATATGTTATCTAAAATATACTTGAGGAATTGCTTGGAAATCTTGCAACCTTATGATTATCATTTCTATTGCAACATGTGTTCTTCTAAATCCTCTAAAAAAAAACATGTTTTTCTCAAGATATTATTTGTTGAAAAGTAACAGAAAATCTAAAACCTTTAAAAGGATTTGGAGAAGATTATCGAGGACACACAATTCTTATTCTGCATGTGACCGAGGGGTCACAAAAGAACATGTTTGGTCTGTTATGTTCGGAAAACACATAAAATAATAAGTGTTTTCTTGTTGTTGTAGATGGGAACTTAAGTTCAATCAATGGAGTTGCCTACAAAAATGGCTGCCACGATGCGGCAGCAAAGTCCAGTGATTCTCTCGGATGGTCAGAAGTGACATCCGACGGCTCTCCGCAGTGTGAGCCGGACACATCTGAACCTCTGATGGACGAAGATGATGAGGAGCTCCTTAATAATGAAAGAGAAGACCAAAGTCACGACAGGATGAGCGGTAAATCGTCGCCACGTAGTCCGTACGAAGACATGAGGGAAGCCGAGTGGGAGCCTCTGTCTCTGTCCGCCAAGGTGAACGGCTCTAACTGCAGCCCCTCCAGAGTCTCCGAAGACCTTTCAGTCAGGAACGGCCTCGTGAAAGAAGAGCCACAGTCAGATTTAGGTGGTGCGATGGGTAGGGCGAGTATTTTTCAGGCTGAGGCTCTGAGATACAGGCCGCTCCCTGCAGAGGAGGACAGTGAGGGGGAAGCGGAGGCGGAGAGGCCACCGCAGCTAGACGGCTGGGCTCTGGGCCTCCATGAAAGAGGCCTGGAGATGGGCCGAGGGAGGGTGAACCTCAGCCTGTTGGAGCAGGCCATCGCTCTGCAGACAGAGCAGAGACAGGTCCTGCACCACGCCTACAGGGAGATGGACCGGTTCCTCTTGGAGCAGATGACCAATGAGAGGAGGCACCATCGGATGATGGACATGGACAGACTCAACTATCATGGAGGAAAAGGTAACAACATGAAGCGACCTGCGACATAAGATGATCTGAAGAAAAGGGGTGTAACGGTACATAAATCTGGATCAATGTACCTATTGATTCAATGATCAATGAGCCGATGTCATTGATGCAGAGTAAAAATATTAATACATTGTGGTGCGCGACAGTTCACCTGGTAGACCAGGGGCCCCGGATAAAAATGGTTATGTCCTTGCCATAGTTGCCACAGGTTCGATTCCAAACCATGGCCATTTCTCTATCTCCCCCTTTCATGCTTGAGTTGCCCCGTCCAAAAACGGTGAAAACCCCAAGAAATAATCTTTTTTTTAAAAAAAGAAAAAAACATTTATATATATATATATATCGTCCAACCCGATCTGACTCAACTCGTCAAATACCAAAGCTTAGTCCTTGGCCTTTGGTGTCAAATATGGACCCAAAAAGGCACGCTTTAATGGCAGGTATGAGACACACCGCAGTAGATTTTGACACTCTGAGCAACTATACCAAACTATGATGTTTTTTTCTAAACCCAAGTATGTGCTTTTGTTGCTTAAACCACAGGAAGTAAACTTAAAAATGAAGTCATTTACCTGTGTTAAGTCTGAAAACAGACTGCATACATTAAACAAGAAAAAAAACTGTACATTCCCTGTGAAAACCGAAGTTTATTTTGAAAAGATATACACCACATAATGGTATATTGTCATGCCAACCCTCAAAGTCCAAAACCAGTGCTGAAGGGGTGCCCAGAGCATCATAAATTTACTTTTTGGGCCACTGACAAAATGTAAGTATTTGACAAGTTGAGAGACAGATCAGGTTGGATCGTCATCTGTAACATACACCTTTATTTTGAAATTTCCATGGCATGTCTTTGTCGCCATTTGCGTCCAAGTGCACCTGATCCCTAAGCATCCAAACAGTGCTAGGGGCCCAGCGCCAGGCAAACAATGGCAAGCAGCCAAGAAAAAGACAATGAGGATATCGTCTCATATTGATAGGCCCCTGAATAGAATCGAATTGAAGCCGTATCATGACAGACTTTACTATATTAGCAAATATTGTTTTGTTGTCCAAATAATCGATATAACATCATATCCTACAATCCCTACCAAAGACTGTGTTACCAAAAGTGATCAGTATGGGAACGATCAGTTTTTCACGAATGTACTATCATCCGTCGTACATCAGACAGACCACTTGTGATTTGGATGATTGGGCGCTTTGAAAAACATTAAAAGGAATAAAAGAAGCACAGGCAGGGGAGGGGGGAAATCAGAGGGAGGAAATCCTCTTAAGTACTAAAAACATTTTGGCAACAAGTGAAGTAATAAATAAACAGACTAAAATAAAGAAGAACAAAATTTTCTGATGGAATTGCTACTACTCAGAATATTGGATTTTGATAGGAATCAACTGGATATTTAACCATGACCATAAGTCTTAAATCCTCCTAAAGTACCTCTCATGTTTCCCTCTGATTCTTCAAATGACTGCAGCTAAATGTGTAATCCTAGATGTAATCTTTCGATGGATGGGCATTAAGAAGTGAATGTTGAACTGCAGCCTTAACTAAAATGACAGATTAAAAGATGCATTTTGTGGAAAAAAAAGTATCTAGCTTTGCATGATATTTCAATCTGTTGACCTATGTACAATATGTAGACACGAAAGTGCATTTTATATTTCACTTCTACATTTCTTGATAAAACAAAGACAGAAGGGCTTTGGTATGTTCAGGCAGCATCACAGTGGTTGTATTATTTTTATTTATCCTGAAATCTTTTTTTACTTTGTCCACAGATTCTCCACGCACAGATAAAAAGGACATTAAGTGTCCAACTCCAGGCTGCGATGGCACTGGTCATGTGACTGGCCTGTACCCACATCACCGGAGTTTGTCTGGGTGTCCTCATAAAGTCCGAGTTCCTCCAGAGAGTAAGTCACACCAGCAATTCTGTGTATACAGGCTGTATAATGGATGATTTATACTTATAAAAACTGCCAGTTGTAGGATTCATAATCAGTCGCAGTAACTGAAATCCTCTTAAACCCAAAGACAAGAAAGACCTGCTTATACATTTAGTTCAATTCAAAGATGTGCACAAAACTTTTCAAATAAATTTAAAGGATTTCCTTTCTCTCTCTTTTTCTCTTAATGTGCTGTAATGTGTGAATATTGAATTCTTTTTTTTCTCCCCCCCTCACATTGGCGATTGTTAAGTCATTTCAATATAACTCAACAAACATTCGACATTAA
Organism: Plectropomus leopardus; assembly: GCF_026936395.1. Taxonomy (NCBI): domain Eukaryota; kingdom Metazoa; phylum Chordata; class Actinopteri; order Perciformes; family Serranidae; genus Plectropomus; species Plectropomus leopardus. The sequence goes on along the minus strand of NC_142187.1, from coordinate 24,909,442 downwards.
ACAGTAATGTTACAAAAGGAACAGAAAAAGTAATTAACTTTTTCAAAAAAGCGCGTGCTCTTAGACTGGAGGCAGTATTTGCAAATCAAAGGGCTAGCTAACGCAGCATTCAAAAATAAATAGACAACTCCAACAAACTAATTGGAGAATATGTACAGAAAAGAAGTTTCTAAGGATACAGAGCGGACCTTTAACGACGCGGTTGTTTTGAAGAATATAATCAGCTGTCTTGTTACGCTCCTCTTTGCACTAAGCTATTTACATTTCAGGCACATTACAGCATTCCTCACAATGAGGAAGCCTTTTTTCCCCCGGTTTCTGTCTCTGTAGGATCTTTGCTCTATAGGCACTAATGTAGCAACCAGTTACATAAATCACCATTGACTGTTTGAAAATGTATTTGTTTTAGTTCCAAAACCCTCTGAATATATATGTATTTAGCCTCTTATAATCTTCAGCTTCATTATGTCTAACATGCAAAATTATTTCTTTCTGAGCTTATCTCCTCTCTGTGTCCTTGTCCCTTCAGTCCTGGCCATGCACGAGAATGTCCTCAAGTGCCCTACACCCGGGTGCACAGGAAGAGGCCATGTCAACAGCAACCGTAGCACCCACCGGAGGTACGTCCACAGCAGAAAGCCATTAGAAATCTGCACCCTGTTCATCAATGAGTTACAGTATTCGGCTAATGTATTTGTTTTCCTCCCTGTCCAGCCTCTCCGGCTGCCCCATCGCTGCTGCAGTGAAAGTCTCCAAACCTCAGGACGAGAGCCTGAAATGCAGACAAACACCTGACCGCTCACCGAGGTACAGCACCCTGCCAGATAACGCTGCGGATTTTCACCACTATCAATGTGGTCACATGTGCAGGACAATAATTACAACGAGCACCCAGAAATCATAACCAGCTCTGGAGTGGACTGAAGTTGTAAAAGCGTAGCTGAGGTTATGCAAAAAAGTGATAAACACTATTATTGTTGAGGAGAGTGTGGGATATTTTTATTCACTGATCCCAGCTGAACGCACAGTCTATTTTGAGCTTTCCAAGCAGACAGAAGCAATGGTTGCTGGTCCTGTGAGTTCCTCTCTATTAGAGATGATAAAAGAGCAGAACTCTTTGTTCCCTGTGGATATATCATGGGCAGGATGCCCACTCCTACTATATTAATTAGTCTGGCAACCTGGCTGTGGATCTACAACACACATCAGATCCCAGACTCTATGTGTACAAAAGCACTGGCATCCCTGAATGGTTCAAAACAACGTCTATACTTAACCGCTTAATATGAGCTTGTTGGGCACTTGTTATTTCACGAGGTTTGCACAATAAAATTAAGCCTTTTTTTCTCCAATTTGTCTCCTTGCAGAGCCATCGGCTTGATAAAGAAGTTCGAGATGAACCAGTTGAACTACAGGCTCTCTCATCCAGTAGCAGCCTTGCAAACGAGCCTCACAAAAGACATGGACAAGTACAGCAGAATCCGCTTTGATTACGCAAGCTTTGATGCACAGGTCTTCGGCAAACAGCCTCTGATGGGGACCAACCAGGACCAGGAAATGTCACATTTCCCCGACTGTAAGTTTCACACATTTTACAAATGAGTTAATTAAAGGTGAATACATTTTTTTTGTTAAGTTTTATTGATTGAGGCCTTATTTCTGCCACAAAATTAATATTTGTCCACAAAAATCATGAACCTACATGCAAGTTTTAATCACATTTTAACCCTGTAAAGCCTGAACCATGAAATAATAACCAGAAAATTCTAATTTAATTTTTAAATTGATGTGTTTGTGGCCCTTTTCGACAAAATCTACAAAAAAAAAGAAAAAAAATTTGCATATATGGAAATCGTTTTGTATCACATTTGCTATGTCAGGCTTTTACGGTTATTAATTGATCACAAAAAAATATTTTTTTAGGAGCAAATATATACGTTTGATATGCAATGCAACAGGAGCACTTAAACTGTTTATCTTTTTTTCCCCCCAAACAGGAACCTTTTTTTTTTTATTAACATGCATGTGCATACCACTTTTTATTTGTGCAAAAAAACAAGTTTCTGTCCTTTATATTTCCCTCAGAAGGTAAGGGAAAGTCATCCACACTCTGGATGCCTCCAGTTTCTAGTTTGTGGTTGTAACGTTTCATGAGGCTATGATTATCTAAGAGTCACAATAGATCATTTTATACAATGAGGTAAAAACTGCATACAAAAGGATTTTTTTTTTTTCAGGAGAGAATTTAGGGTGAAGGATTGCAGGACTCAGTGTTTGCTGTTAAATTCGACTAATATCAACTTCCAACTTATTTTTAATGTACTATCGAGTTTTGGTCGTAACACCTGGTGTCTCAGTAACTATATTATCCGCTAATTATTTGTCTTTTAGCACCTCAGCAGTATCCTGGCTTCCTTGGTGCTCCAGGTGGCCGCTTGCCCACCTCTGGTCAGCACAGCCCGCCGAGTCAATTCAGAAAAGAAGACGGTCTCCAAGCAGCAGCAGCGACAGCCGCCATCCTTAACCTCTCCACTCGCTACCGGAAGAACATGGAGGCTGTCGCCGGCCGGCCCTTGGCAACCTCCACAAAGGTAATCAAATTAGACCACTTGGAAAGGTATTTAATGTGGTCATTTTAAAGGAACTCTGATTTGTGTATAAAAAGGGAAGACATCAAAAGACAGAATTTGGCAAAGGGAGCATGGCGCTCTGGTGGCAGAAAAACAAGGAGGTTTCCTCTCCATAAAGCTTTAATGTAAACAAATGAAAATTTGTGTAATCACATCAAAAGAAGAAATACAATCAGCCTTCTTTCCCAATTACAACTACTCGTCTATTTTTTTAATAAAACATGTGGTACTGTATTTTGTTTCGACATCAGCTGGCATGTAAAAACCCTGAACTGTTGTCTGAAACTGCATCTTGCCCGCTGCAGATGGCAGAGGATATTTTGCTTAGTTATATGATCCAGGATAGGCTGTGTGTCTACACCAGACAGCATTTAAGAGCATTTTAATGGATTAAGCCAATCAGCTAAAGGAGTTAACATCTGAAAAGTTTAATTCACACAAAATCCAAACTCTTCTTGGAAATGCACGCGGGTCCAAAATCTCTTCGGCTGTCGTTTTATCTCCAACGCGCCATTGTGTTCGGCTTTTTCCAAACTTCATGATTAATATTGATCACATTCTGTGGGTTACATACGTGCACACTGTACTGTAGATGATTCAAGGTTTCCACACCTACACAGCACAGATCCTTGTCTCCCAGCTTGTTGAGCTGAGAATGTGGCCCCGTACCAGGTACCAGCCCACTGAATGAATAAAACAGTGTTAGCAAGTTAATCATCTGTTCTCATTTACAGCTTAGTTGTCTTGGAGAGACGTACAAAATAAAGAACAGCTTTCAAGTCTGAAAAAAAAGGGGGCCATATTTAGAGTGTTATATGTCGTCGGATGCTTTAACTTATCTGCATATGTATATTATGTGTCGAGATATCGCGCACAAAAAGCACCATAGCTGGCCTTTAAAGTGTGAACACAAGCCGATTTTACTCATTTAAAAGTCCGAGACACTGAAATTACATCATTATTAGCAAAGCAAAATTTAAATCTTGACTTGAAGTTTTTAGTTGCAGCTAAAAACAACATTAAAATCTAAATAAAAATCATAAAAAGTCATGCAAATCCTTTACACTGGTGTTATTTTGATTAGGTGCACACGTCTTCGACTGGATAATTTAAGTGGACAGCCATGTAAATTATCCCCTTTAATTAATTTAAAAAGCTCTCTTTTGTTACAAAAAAAAATAATGATGTATAGGCTCTAATGAAACATATGCGTTGAATAATTGGTTTCATTTATGGAAAAAGGATTTCAGCATTTAATGAGGTAAAACTTTTAATACCATAAAACAGCCATAAGTCATCATGCTATTGCGTTTCAGCACAAAAACGACAAACACATCTGTCAGCGGGGAAACTTATGCCACATTAAGCTTTTTAATTTTTGCTATAATAATGATGACCTAAAACCAGCAACCCCCCCCCCCAGCTGCCATCATGGTTGTGTGTCCTAGAAAACAGATGACACAGCTGTCACTGAAAAACCACACACTAGTGATTATTTTTTTGTGTTCAGCAGAATTAACGCTGGCTTAGTTTGGTACTTTGTCTGGTGTGAGATAACCACTGTATGTATTATTTAAATATGTTTGTTTGCTCCGCGTTTCAAGTCAGGTTTTTTGCGTGTTTACAGAGAAATGTTGTTGGGTTCAAGTTTACCATATCGCTGCTGTCATATTAGTAAGATGTCTTACTGTTTTATTTACAGTGCAATTAGAAAATAGCTTCTATTTTTATCCCCTGATTCATTTATTTTCATATGTTAGCGTGCGTTGATATGTGAGGCATACTTTGCTTATTGTATCCTTCTACAACATGTTAAATTAAATGCTGCCTTCAGGACATGCTCATAGAGGTGGATGAAAATGGCACCCTGGATTTGAGTATGAAGAAGAGCAAAGAAAATGTAAAAGCCCCGACAAAAACACCTTTGGACGACCCGCTGTCCCCTTCGGAGTCCAGCGCGGCCAAAGGCGGGAGCGTGCTCATCAGCCCCGCCTTCTACCAGCCGCTGTGTGAGAGAGACAGCTGGGAGAGCCCCGTCCCCGTCAACTTCAGCAAAGCGCACGCTTTACAGGACGCAGAGGTAAATACATTTAAAAACTGACACTTTGACTATGATCTTAAAATGTAAGATATGCAGTAAGTGCATGAAAATGTGAATCATGTCACCAAACAAAGAAGTTTCAGTCACACGGAGGAGAAAAATAACAGACTAAAACAAAAGACTAAAAATGGGAATTATGGTTTTACTGGTATGCAGGATTACAAAAACACTGAGCTCATGAGTTTGAGTCCCTCCAACACCCTCTTCTCTAAATTTCACTCAAATGTTTACATTTTCTATTTTTACTAGTTTATCTGTGCTAATATATTTTCTGCAAGTATCCTCTGAAACAAACATTAACTCATTCATTCAGTCATTATCCGTAACCGCTTATCCTATTCAGGGTCGCGGTGGGTGGGGGGTGGCTGGAGCCCATCCCAGCTGACAATGGGCGGGAGGCGGGGCACAACCATGGACAGGTCGCCAGACGATCACAGGGCTGACACACATAGAGACAGACAACCATTCATGCTCACATTCACACCTACGGCCAATTTAGAGTCACCAATTAACCTGCATGTTTTTGGACTGCGTGAGGAGGCCGGAAAACCCGCAGAAAACCCTCGCTGATGCGGGGAGAACGTGCAGAACAACTCACTACAACAACTCTCCCAGAGTTCTCTCTCTATTGTACCCAAAACTGTACAACTCAAATAAGTATCATGACACAAAAAACACTTAAAAGAATTACTAAATAAACTTATTTCCAAAGTGGGCCTCTATGTAAACAACAAGCATGATACTTGGAACAACTGAAAATGCGAAACTCCCCATCCCCCTTGCAACCTCACGCCCATTGTTCAAACCCCTCCCTTAAAAAAGTAAACCACCAACGCTCCCCACAGAGCTGTGTTAACATTTGTTTAAAAACAGCTTTTGTTTGTCTTTGTTTAATATGCAGATTACACGGTCCTTTCCTGGAAACGCACTATGGGTTTTTTTAGGAATAACTGTTTATAAGAGTGTAGGTTTTGTTTCAACACTGAGGGGACACATATGAAATGCGAGGTTTGGGGGTCCTTTACCAGAAAGTTTGAGCATCAAACAATTGATTTCTTGTTTTCTGGTCAAAACACTTAAAGTAGACAAGTGTAGTCTAACCATGTGCTATTATAGTGATATAAAATACCACCAGGTTACTAAAAGGCCCAATTACGATGTAGATATGGAGAATATTAACATCTTTTTTGACTGAATACCTCGATATCAAACCTTTTTTTTTTCAACATTGTGGGGACATGTCCCCTGAGTCCCCTCTAAACTTATGACTGCTTACTTTTCTGATTACATTTCCAAACATGAAGGTCTAAATGCTGTTTCAAGCCCTGTCCTCGCTGTCAGGAATAAAAGAAGATACTTAGTTTTCTACTTACTTTGTTCACCTACAAGTTGTAAAATCTGGTCTAAAAATAGTAAAAGTCTTCAAAACGTAAGTCCAGAATTACTTAAAGGAGTCAAATGGGTTGTTAAAATAGCTAGTGTAAAATATAAAATCCCCCCAGGTTGCTAAAATGCCCAAATTTGACATTTTCTAAAGAAAATCAAACATCACTATATTTTCGACTGAACACCTCAATAACAATTGCAACTATAATGTAGGGTTGACTACTAATGCTTTAAAAAAATACTTACACAGTGAGATTTTTCACAAATAATCCCCAGTAATTTAAATAGAATAGCTTCAACAGTCTGGAAAGTTTAAAAAAACTGACTTTACTGTAATTCCCAGCTTTCTCAGACAAAGCAGCATTGTTACCTGTCAGATCTTTAACTCCATAAAACATATTAAAAATGAATCTTACACTTGTCTTTAAACTGGTCTCCACATGTACAAGTGCCTGACTGAATCTTTCTTTTCTTTATGTTCAGATGTGGTATTTATTTGTAGTTCAGGAGTCACCACATTTGACCTGTTTTTTTTTAAATCATACGCAACATCTGGTGACTGCACAATCTTGTCTGCAGAAAAAAAGGAGATCCATACGTCATCATGGCTATACCTCATAAATGCTATGTGGATTAAGTATGACTTTAAATGGATGTATGGTTTACTACAGTATAAGTATCCTTAAGCATAATCGCACCCTAACCCCCCTGGGCTTGTGTTTTAAGAGTATTACACAGTGCTTTTCATTAATTATTCACTTTTAGGTCATTGCAGATCAGGTCAGGTTTGATATTTCGGACAGTAAGGGTTTTCACTTTTCTGTCTCACCAGGAGGATTACGATCACGCCTCCTTGGAGGATCAACACTATCAAGGAGACGGCAGCATGATGAGCCCAAAAGCCAAGCTGCTATTACGAGACGCAAAGAAAGAGCTTTTGAGGTGTGTTAAAGAATGAAACATGTCGAGGCATCAGTCGACTGTGTAATGTGAGTTAGCTGGAAAATGGTCAGAATTAGCGACAAAACATACCTTTGTTTGAATGGGACAGTTTGATATAAGTGAATCAAACTGGGAATGGGACAATTTATAATTTTATCGCGATAAAAAAACACAACAAGCTCATCTAGTAACCGGTATAGGGCTGCATGATATGCATAATATATATATATATATATATATATATATATAATATATATATATATATATATATATATATATAGTGATTATTTTGACAGATATTGCAATATGAGTCACAAGAAAAATAATATAAAAATGATGATGATTTTTGCTTTATCTGTGATTTTTTTTTTGCTCTGTCTGTACAAACATGCATGTTCCTTTACGTTAAAAATATGATTTGTATGCCAGAGCATCTCTGTAGCACCACAATGCTTTATTTATACTGGTTTGCTTTCAATAAATTATCAAAAAATTGCAGCTTCTGCGTTTTGGATTTTGCACTTGGCCATATTGGGATAATATTTTGATTAATTGTGCAGCCCTATCAGGATAATTCGTGAATATCGTGCTGCAGCACCTACAGAGACTGCTGGACAATAAACAATAAAAAAGTACTCTGCAAAACCAGGCTGCATACGCACTAATGTCAGAAATCGCAGTATTAATCAAGCAATGGTATATTTCAACACAAAATATTTCCCCTTTTAAACAGCTGAAAACCTGGATTTTTAGGATAGGTAGTTTACTATAAAAATATGTTTTTTCTGATCTGCAATGCAATAAAAATATTTGTTTCTTAATAAAATGTAAGTATGTCCAGTAGTGTGTCCAGATTCCAGTATGTTTTGGTGCAACTTTAAGAGTTTTAAGCATTTTTTCCATGAAAATCGCGATCATACCGTGAATCAGAATTAATATGACCTGAATAACCGTGACATTGATTTTTCATATTGTCCCATGCCTAGTCAAAACGCACTGAAACTCCCTGTGTTACAATGTAACTGGTATGTCTGCAGGTTCATGTGGAGCAGAAATGTATCTATTTGAAAGTGAGTTTCCTCCCTGTACATCAAGCTTTGACTCTTGTAGTTAGAGTGCATGCTCTGCTGGGTCTCCTCTTGAGAATCACTCCACAAGAAAAAGTAGGACCCTCTATAGTCTCCACAGCACAGCAACCCCCCCATCAGAGACATGATTAAAAACTGAATGTTGAGCAATATAATAATTCTACTAAACTTCCCGCTGTACTAACTCTTTTTTTCTTTATTTAATGCCCATGAAAAGGTGTAAAAGAAAGATTGAGTTCAAACTGTGGGAACTGGAGTAATCTGTGTATTAAACGCTTTGTGTTCTCCTGCAGCTGTCCGACCCCAGGCTGTGACGGCAGTGGCCATGTGACGGGGAATTATGCATCACATCGGAGGTACTGTAAATAATTATACTCTCATTAGCACCAGATAGCAGATATAAAGACAAGAGAAACAGTGCTGATTGTTTAATTATGTTGATACAGTAGCTTGTAGATTTTATTTATCTATTTTTTAAACACAGTGACATGTAAAAAGCTTTCTCGTGAAGAGGAGGTGGAATTGTATTTTCAAATGATTCTGTATAAATACGCTTTGAGACATTGTATTAAGATTATTTAATTCAGCTGTGATCAAAGAGTGCATTAAAGTGACTGTTAGCTCTTTATCCTCTGCAGTGTGTCTGGATGTCCCCTGGCTGACAAGACACTCAAATCACTGATGGCAGCTAACTCTCAGGAACTAAAGTATGTGTTTATTGTTACTAAAGGATTTTGCACATTAAACTAGGCAGCTTGTTTTTGCCTCAGCTCGGGTCAATGCTTCTCCTTTTCTTTCTGCAACACATTATGCATGATTTCTACACATGAAGTTGTTTTTTGTACTACCTTTTTCTGCATATTAGCATGAATGCGGCTCTCTGCTCGCAGTCTTTTGCTGTAAAAAGCACCTGGTCTCTGTGTCTCTCAACCTGCAGGTGCCCAACACCTGGTTGTGATGGATCTGGACATGTGACTGGGAACTATGCTTCGCACAGAAGGTAGCAGAGAAAAATCATCGCAACTGAGCATGAAATACATTTGTCAGATGCATGACATTCAAACAGATGGTGAAAGTCTCACTTTATGCTGCAAACATGCTGCACTTTTTGAATTCTTGTTTTTTTTATTGATTTATTTGGCTGCCAACTTCTTCAGTGATTAAACATTTATTTATGTAGATTTATAGATTAGCAAATTCAAACTCAGTAGTTGCTCATAGCTGCCTGTAACAATTTTTTTTATTTTGACTCTTAAATAGATTTCCTTCATGTTAACCCATACTGTCGCCAATCATTTTTAGCTTGTCAGGATGTCCACGTGCCAGAAAGGGAGGTTTGAAGCTCACACCAAACAAGGATGACAAAGATGAGCAAGAGCTTAAGTAAGAGGTTTTTTTTTTTCTCATCCCCATGCTGTCATGTTTTTTTGTTTCGAAAATAAAACAAGAAAACATTGTGGAAATGCGTCATGCTTTTGTGCCCGGGGCATTATACCTGGAGGCCATTAAGTTAAAGAAAGAAAATAATACTTCTCTTGTCGCAACATTAGTGAATTATTTTCTGAGGATTAGCAGTGGGATTTTTTCAGGGTTTTGTATTATTTCCTATTTTCTGAATGGGATATCTGGCTTATTACTCTTCACTGAGTGCTTTCTTTATAATTATAGTATATTAAGAAAATGCCCGCTCTGATGACATTGCACTCATTTGCGGCTTAATCATTGTCTGTGAAAGTGTTATTGGAAAAAAAAAAAATAATGTAATTGATTTGCAGTTTAAATCCAAAGTCAGATATATGAGCCGTTGTTTACTTATACATCTGGACACAGATTTTTTCTTTTTAATTACTAATGCAAGGGCATGAGCTTAGGAATTAGACTGGAATAGATCTCATACACATTAAGAGAGAAAGGGAGAGAAAGGGGGAGGGTAGCAAATGTCCCTAGATTATTGTAAATAGTGGGCCATATGGCATGCCTCCATTGTCCTAGTGCCTTGCATCAAGCTACCTACCTGTAGTGGATGTAAGTAATGGGGCTGGTGTTGTTTTGTCCTCTAAGTGCTGCTGCTGCTGCTGTCGAGTAACAAAATGCTGAAACAGGCTTTTTGCAGCAGCACTCTACAGCATGTGTGCCATTTGTATCATCTCAGGTGACCTTTCACCTTTATCAATAAGGGAAGGGGTTAGCCACCTCCAAATTACATTCTTTCGCATGAGGGGATACATGACAATTATCTGTAATTCATGTCACTCCATTACTGACCTGCAGAAAACAGGCCCCCGAAAATGCAACTCTTAATGATATTCAGCGTGACTTGTGCTTATGTTTTTGAGCACAAACATAAAAAAATAACACACAGTGAGCACTCGTCCAAACTCAAGTTTCAGTGGATTAGCAACTTGTAGTAAATGCGATTATTTTTAGTTTTGGCGACTTCGTTTTTAATCAGCATTTGGCTGGATTAATCAACTTAATGGTTAACCAATCTTCCGGTCTAGTTATTGAAAGAGATTTTTTTTTTTTGTTTTTAATGATGTTGTTATTTTATGAGCAGTTAAATGTTTCTCTGCAGCATAGAGATGTTGTTAAAGGCAAGTTTTCCCTGTGTGAGTCAGCTGTGTTTACATGTACGACTGTGTTTCTCTGGTAGGTGTCCAGTAATGGGATGTGACGGACAGGGCCATATATCGGGAAAATACACATCCCATCGCAGCGCAGGCAGTTGTCCGCTCGCTGCCAAAAGACAGAAGGAGTCGTCCATCAATGGGCTGCCCTTTGCCTGGAAGGCCAATAAACAGGAACTGCCCCATTGTCCCTTGCCTGGCTGCAATGGCCTTGGACATGCCAATAATGTGTTTGCCACTCACAGAAGGTGAGGTCGCCTGTCCTCCATTTTATCTCTAAACAATGCTGCTGGTCGACATGTTGCATTCTTTACTCTCGTCCACAATTTCTACTCAAAGTTTGGTCGCTAAAAAGTTGTCATTTGTGACCTGCTAAACTAGCTTGTCGGGTTGCCCACTCAACGCACAAAGCATCAAGAAAAAGCACTCAGAAGACGAGATGATGACCATCAAACTGAAAGCCAGCAGTGGTAAGACACTCTGACATGACGTGTGTGGGGGGGGGACATCTCCCTCAGTATTTAGAACATATGTCTTTGTCCCTGCCAATGAGGAATGCCAAGACGTCTTACTAAATTTACAACATTTACACCATAAATGAATGCAGATTTGTGCACTTAACCCTACCTACATTTTTAAATTGAAGCATTTTAGCAACCTGGGGGATTTTATATTCAACACTTTTTTAGACTACATTTGTCATCTTAAGTATTTTTGGGGACTACATTTAACTACTCAGACTATTTCTAGACTATATTAGGTCAACAAAGTAAATAAACAAATAGAGAAGAAAGTATTAAGTAATATGAAAGTAGCAGCTTTAATTTTGACAGAATTTAAGACATTCACACCATAAATGTAGAAATCAAGTGTTGTCATATATATCCATATTTTCTGTTTGAACATGATAAATCAGATTATATGCTTCAACTCAGGTGTTGAAAACAAAGAAGATATTCAGCATTTGGATCATGAAATTAAGGAACTTAATGAATCCAACATGAAAATAGAAGCAGACATGATGCAACTTCAAACCCAGGTAAATATCTACTCTGGCAAGTTTATTTTGAAAGTACAAAAATGATTTGAGATCTATGCTCGCTCAATTTGACTTTTTTGTTTCTCTTTGTACACGAAAGCAGATCTCGTCTATGGAATGTAACCTGAGGACAATTGAAGAAGAGAACAAGATGATCGAACAGCACAACGACAGCCTTCTGAAGGAGCTCGCTCGCCTTAGCCAAGCTCTCATTAACAGTCTAACAGACATTCAGCTGCCTCAAATGGTACAGTAAGCCTTGACCACAGACTCCACTACAACTCATTATATCTTACCTGTCCTGGAAGAAATCTCATTTTCTGTGAATTGTCATTTTCTGCTGTGCTGTTTTCACTAATAGTCAAACATGTTTTTGTTGCAGGGACCCATCAGTGAGCATAATTTTGAAGCCTATGTGAACACATTAACTGATATGTACAACAACTCGGAGCATGAATACTCTCCAGAGTGCAAGGCCCTCTTGGATAATATCAAACAGGCTATTAAGGGCATCCATGTTTAAGCTGTAGAGCTACCAAGAGGTTTCTTTGACTTGGGATAATGGCACTAGATAGCTCTATTTTACTGAAGAGTGCTGGCTTGGCTGCATGTATAAGACAAGGCTTTTGGAAATGTGTTTGGCATTTCCCGGTAAATACACTGCACTGAGAAAATTACCAGCCAGATTTGTAATGCTTTTACTGTTTCTGCATTCACTTGATATGTTTATCCTGGTGAGATTTTTACCCCTCTTGCACTTAATTATTTTGTATGGTTTGCTTGATTTTAATCTGTATGTGTTCATGTCATTCTTATATTATCGCTATTTATTATTATATTTGTTCATCAGTGTATTTATTTCCTCGATTTTTATTTATTTCTTGAATTGTAAATGCTTAATATTTGAGAAATCTGTTCGACTTTCTGCACATTGTAAATTTACATAGAAGCACATTCCAGTTTCATGGCATACTTTCGCCACCTAGTGTTGAAAAACTTATATTATTATTATTATTATTATTATTATTATTATTATTATTATTATTATTATGATTATTATCATTAAACCATGAGTTGGATCTCCCTTTGAAAGTAAAAACCTACCAAAACAACTAAGCATTGATATTTTTAAGCATTGCTTTTGCTTTCTTTATTGGAAACTGAATGTATGGTAAGACAAAGTGATAAAAAAAAAGATGCAATGCAACTGTACTGTACCTTTTTAGCCAATAACAGCTGAATGCAACCAGGAAGTGAGCAAAAAAAAAAAAAAAAGCAACATCATTCGGTGAACTGAATGTCAGATACTGCTTTGCATAGCCACAAGAAGAGTGCAAATCAAAAATTCACTTTGTCAAGATGTCTTTTTTTTTAAATATAGATATTAAACTGCCTTCTGTGCACACACTCTGGGGTGTGCATATAGTATGTGCCTAAATGTATATGAATCCATAAAAGTATACGAGTACTATGTTTTGTGGTAGGACAGTATTATGTGGATGGTGTCTAATTTATTATACAGTACAATTATTTTCATAGGAGGAAACGTTCCTGATGACTGTTTAAATACCGCTGTCTCAGTAGCTGTGATCTCAGAGTCAGGTTTTGAAATATCACGACTGAGATTGAAAAGTCTGGTGTTTATTTTAACTTTTACGAGCATGGAGAGGGGAAAAAAATGATGGAGTGAATTAAAAAACAACAACATCTATTCCTGTTTTATCTTAAACTGCTTACAAGCCTTAACATTTCAACCAGTCTTACAGTTTAAATATTCTTGTAACGCTTGGGGCAGATTTGAGTAGTAGCTATTTAAAAAATATAAAATAAAAACAAAAAAAAGACTACCACGACAACTCGTATTTCGGTTTCAATCATTAAATGCAACACAAAAAAAGAAGAAAAAAAAGAACTCATAGACAAATGATAGTTGTTGGCTAATCAGTTGTTTGTTTGCATCAATTGCACTTTTGTATTTTCAATTATTTTGTATTTTTAATTCATCAAACTGCCCTTGACTTCAACAAAAAAGAGGGGACATTTTAGTCGCATCAAAGTTATTCCCACAAGACAAATTCAAAATAATTCGTTTGAGCAATACATTTTTCATTTCTGCAAAAAACAAGTCAAAGACATGTAGCCGAGGAAATTTCCAAAAGAAAACAAAAATGTAACAGCAAAAGAGCCAAATTACAGAAAAAATGAGACCCTATTTTATCCAAATACTCAATATGTTTTAAAAATCTTTTTCAAAATTTGAATCAAATTTAACTTAACTTTAAACTTAACAATCCTTTATTTATAATTTCTTATATTTAACTCCTATACCACACATTGTTTGCTCAGGAAGTTTTGTGAATAATATTTATTTTTTCCCTGTTAGTATTTGATGTTTTGTAATGTGAAATGCTTTTTTGTGGAACGATATTAGTATGATATGAAATTGTATTGTATTTTCTTTTCTTTTACATTAAAATGTAATGCTTTTTTTCAGTTGAAGTAGTTTGTAAATTGAAACTTCCTATTACTTTTACTATTTCATAATAAACAGATATGCGCTGTGTTGTACAGTTTGTGTATGGTAGAAATAAACTTTTCAAATGGTCGTGTGGTTTCTCAAAGCTTCTGGAGTCCACCAGCATTCAGATCTGAAACCAGTTAGGAGTGAAGTATCACATTTCCTGAAGCAACAGCATCACCTTGTGGTGAATATCAGGTATTACACGTAGAGTAACAGGGAGTGGTCAATGGAGTCGAGATACTGAGAGCTGCTGAGGTCAGAAAACAAATCAGGGGTTTCAGCTCAGATGCTGATCATGTCACTGCAACAGACATATCGTCCACCTCTCGCCTTCATTTTATCTCTCCACACTAATAAAAGCAGGAAATTACCAAAAAATACTTTAAATAATTCAGTGCACACTAAAGTTCATCTTTAGTATATTAAGTTTAAACTGCATTTGGGGATCATTTTCATTATCAACGAGTCTGTGAATAATTTTCTTGATTAATCATTTGGTCTATGAAATATAAAGAAAGGTTAAAAGTGTAGATCACAAATTCCTGAAGCCCAATGTGACATCTTCCCATTTCATATTTTGTATAAGCAACAGTCCCAAAACCCCAAGCTACTTAGTTTACTATCACATAAGACAATGAAAGACAACAAATCCTCACAATTCACAACTAATGTTTGTCTGTTAATGTTAGGTTCTCTTGAAACATACCATAAATCAATTATAAAAACACAGATTAAATTTCTGCTGATTAATCAACTAATCGTTCCATTTAGAATCGAGTAAACTTTGCTGTCCAGTCAAAGCAGGAAAACTGTGAAATGTGACAATGTGACATTTCTTATGATCTCATGGTCTAACGCAGAAAAATATAAACATAAAACATGTCCACAAGATAAAACCATCAACATTAACACTGTATTCATACAGCCGCCGCTCATGTTCAATAAACTAAGGTTATTTCTAACTTGGATAGTTTTATTAAAGGAGAAAGATTAGTCTTATGTCCAGTGACAAGTAAGTAAAGAGACACAAGTCAGATAACATAAAACACACTGTCACAACAGTAGTGACACTTGCACACAAACTCATAGATATTCAGAAAGCATGTAGTTCAGGAGCCATGGGGACTAAATAAAATCAATTAATAAAAAAAGGCTTAGCAAATTTGGTAAACTTTAAAGTGGGATCAATAGATGTGGCAATAAACATTAAAGGAAACCTTATAATTTAACATTATAAACACCCTTAGAATTACTGTCAAACCACAAACCACATCTCAGGACACAGGTTAAGTATCACATGTCACTCAAAGGTTTCACAGCTGTGGGAACTAAAAATCTTCAACCCACTTTCAAGAAGACCAATAAAATCACCAAACGGGTCATGACCTTCAGGCTGAAGTGTGGCTTAAACTAAGAACGCTTTTCTCATGAACGGGAAGTCCAGGGGCGGAGCCAGAGATTGTAAACATTCAGCCCAAACCTGGGGGGTCTGGAGGTATTGTGATATTTCAACACCCTATGTTGAGATTCAACTCATCTGTTCTGCTTTCTCTGTGGATGTTTAGTATATACAGTATATTTAACAATTACCTACATATTCTCTGAATAATCGAAATCCAATTATTCTGACAATATGTAGAGAATATGTTGAGAATAATGCTCATGAATTGTCACACACTCCATAGATTATCTGTTAAACATCACCGCAGAAATAGAATAAAGCGAAACAGCTGAATTGTTAAATCCCAAATGATAAGCTGTTGAAATATTACAAGTATTCTACACTATCCATAGGCAGACTATCCAAAAATAAAGTGCTCCCTTAAGTCTTCCTGCAGAGCCTACATCTCTATTTTGTAACAAATTTTTCTCAAACTGTTTTCGACATTCTGAAATCACAACACAGCAAATATTGACGATGACTAATTTTCACTCCTGACACCTAAAAAGAGGCAAAAACGGTCTGGTGTCACTATTTTTAAGCCACATAAAACAGGTGGGATTGCAATTTACTGTAAACAGCAATACTAATGTTGAAACATATGTTTGTCACACTATACCAGAGTAGAGTTCACAGAATTAATGTTTGGCTGACAAATCTACTACATTGAAATCCATCCCATAATACTCTGGGCTGCTCTGATTGCAAATAAGGATCCCCATCAATGGCACGTAAATGTGGCCTTAAATACTCTGAATTGTATATCAGACCAACAGAAGAACATTCACTCAATTATATTGAATTATGTTTCTTTATGGAATAGCAATGTAGGATAAACACACATTTCTTATCAAAATAAGACAAAGTTGAACATGTTTTTTTTAAAAAAACTAAAGGCCCAGATACAACAAACTGACATCGACTAGTGTCGCTGAAGGCCAACTGATGCATCACCTGATGTCGCCTTTGTCTCGGCGAAACAGTTGTACTTGAACACACTGCAAAAACTACAGCCAATGGCAAACTAGCATGTATGTTATGCGCATTCATGAGAAGAAATAACTCCATTTCAGGGTAGTCATCTGTTTTCATCTGTCAAAAAGAGAAACTAAAAGACCGACAGGACAGATTCAAGACTCTACTTATCCAGTTAGCACATTAACAACACAACTCGATGTTGAAAGAACAAAGCATATTTACCACGTTAGTGAACAACAACACAAACTATTCTGCTAAAGAGCTAAATAGATAAAAAACAATCTTATCTAATATAACAAGTTACTCATGCTTGAGAAATTTTAGCCATTTGTTTCCTTTCCTCGTTTCCTTTTCTCTTCTTATGTGCTGGGTTGAGATATGATGCCAGTAAGTGCCAAAAACCGCAGTTCATCAAACAGCCACTTGAGGCTCCAAATCAGAGTAAATTCCCACAGAACTCCATGTTAAAATGCCAAACTTTACAGCAAAAATAAACATTATTACAGCCTGATACAAAAAAAACCCTGCTGTGGTCTCTGTAGCCAATTTAAACATTCATGACAACTGCACAGGGGTGGCCTTTTTTTTCATAATTCACCCTTTTACATTTTATTAAGGCCCAAAGTTACATACATCTAATGACTGGGCTGCTGTGACAGGCTGTCTGCGAGGTTCAGCTACAGTCCGAGTCAGATCCAGCCCAGCCCTCGCTCCTCCACAGCTTCATCCCCTCGTCCAAATATGGTCACTTCTGGCTCCGAAGTGCTGGTGCCAGCCGAAATGCCAAACTCGGCTTCAAAATGGGAGTCCACAAACCAGTGGCTGACGTCACAGTAGCTACAACAATTATTTATACAGTCTATGGCAGGGATACTAAACTGGCTTTGCTTGGAGGCTACGTTTTCAAAATAACAGGAGGCCCCATTTCAAGGATTTTAGGACATTTCTGGGATTTTAGGACATTTCTAGGATTTCAGGACGTGTCTAGTATTTTAGGACATTTTTAAGATTTTAGGAAATTTCTCAGATTTGGGGCCTTTTCTAGAATTCCAGGACACTTCTAGGATTTTACGATGTTTCTAGTACTTTAGGACATAGCTAGGAAATAGTGGTGAAAAAAAACTGCTCAAGAAGGCATTTTAATCTCTGCATCTTTGATGTATTCACTGACCTGTGAGTGAGAAATTAGTATATTTAAGGTGCCACTAAAACAAAGGCAGCATTTCACCCAGACACTAAGTTTAGTTTATAGTCTACACACACTGCACTCATTCAAAATATGAGGCTATGCTGGCTCACACCGCAGACATAATTCCCATCATGCCACAGGAAGCTGCGCCTCCCTGTAATGTATATGCTGTGTGTGTAGACTGTGATATATTAAGAAGCTTGACAGTCACATACATACTCTGACCTCAGCTAACCCTGCTGTAGTCAACAAGTCTGCTTACATTTATCTAATGATACAGACAGCTACAAAATATGTGCTTTAATGGAAATAATATTAGAAGCAAGTGTGGCCAAATGTAGGATGCTGTTTTGGTGTTTTTTTGACGTTTTCATGAAGGCCTCACTCTGAGGACACAGAGGTCATGTCCTCTTTCATAGTGACCTGAGGAGAGTTTGCATTATACAGTTACACAAGTTACACATAATCTTATATCTATCTGTGTTTCTAAAAATCCTGCCCCCAGTTCTGTGTATCACTACTACTTATGATGCTACACACGGGCCATACTTGGAGTGGAAATGCTGATCTTGATCAGTCAAGCCCGAGTGACACGACTGATGACCCTGGTATATGAGAGTAAGTGTAGTTTTCAGTTACTTAAAAACTTGACTAAACCCTGATTATGCAGTCTGCAACATTGTGTATTTTGTGGTCATGTGAGCCAGGCTCAATACGTCGGTGTTGCGCAATTAAAACCACCAAGATAGGAAGTCAACAAAATCGTCACCTTACAGAACAACCTGCAGCAGAACAACAACCCAGAAAAAGGTCACATATTTTGGTACAAGAAAGTTACATAAAAACACCGCACTGTGAATGCTAATGGATTTTTTCTACTCCATCAGCCACTTTGGCAACTAATCAACCAGAACATTTTGAGTTTGGTTGAGTTTGACAATTTGGGCTGGAGAAAGCAGAGCTTGACTCTTAATATTTTGTAAAAAAAATGCCATCATCCTTTAAAAAATACAGGCATTCGGGCTTCAGCAGTCTGAGCGAAAACCTTGAAAACAGGATAGATGCAGCTCGAAAGTTCATTTTCTTGAACCACAAACAGCCTTCCTCTTTAAAAACAAGTAATCTATAGTATTATTGAGAGACAAGGTGAAGCAAGGTCCCTGAAACCTTGCTTGTCTGCTGGCGAACGTCCATTCCCACACTTCCAGAAAACCAACTGCAAGCTAAATTTAAACCTCTGCTTTAGGGAACTGTGAGAGGTTACAAGGTGAGTGAAACTTTCTAGGATCTTTTGGAGGCTTGTCACAGTAGCCCCGCCATATAGTTTCTATAAATTATTTCTTACTGTTTTTAGCCAACCTTTATCTGCAGATAGATATGTGGCATTTCAAGTTAGGCCTTCATTGGTGCCAAATACAATAGTTGCAGCAGTTAAGGACACAAAAATAGAGTAGATAGATAGATAGGCTATTATAAATGATTTAATTTTGGCAGTTTGCAAAGAAAACCTGCCAGATTTTGGAGTTCGGGTTGCATTTAAAATAAATACAACCATTTTAAATTGTGAGTTCCTCCCCTGAGCCAAAATAATAAACACAAGTCCCTCCCCAGTGTTGAAAAAAGTATGACAGGCTTGCCCCACTTTGCACCGCCCCCCGTAAATAACAAACAGTCCCTAAGTAACCCCCCAAAATACTCAATATAGGTCTAGTGTCTGTACACAAAAAGTCACAGATAGATAGACAGATAGACAGATAGATAGATAGATAGACAGACAGATAGATAGACAGACAGATAGATAGACAGACAGATAGATAGATGTGTGCAACAGTGCCTCCCTCTATCGACAACACTTTAAACCACGTGACCTGTGTTTACATCCTCTCCTCAGTTATTTCTTTCTTCTTCCACCTCGACACAACAGCTCTCCATTACTACTTTACCTTTCCACCCGGTCCAGGCTCACCAGTTAGCCCAGTAAACCGGTAGTTAGCCTCTAACTGGAGGCTGTTAACGGCTGAAAGTGACTGACCGTCGCAGTGCACAGAGCATCCAGTAACAAGGAGTGAGTTAATGCGACACGGCATTGTGAGTATTTTTAATTTATTTTAAGCGAACTACGTTTTTTTGTGTGTGAGTTAGCCGGTTTGTGTTGTTGGCAGAATAATTGTGTCGGTTTTATTTAACTCCAGACTCGCTGTTCGGTGTGTTTGCTAGCTTTCAGGATAAAGATGTGAGCTTACCTAACCTGCTTTGTCTCTGTTTTGATGATGGCGCACTCAGGCCCACCAAAGCTAACGTTAGCTGGCAACTCTGCTGGCGTTATCCGACAACCAGATGTCAACACTTCGCATTTAAAACGTCTATTTAACGTGTCAGTGTTAGCCACAGTTGCTAAATTCACCCGTTGTTTAACGTCTTTTTCACTTCGGTGTGCCTAACGTACGGGGCTCGAGGACTTTCTGTCACAAACGTTCGCCTCATCAGGCGGAAGAAGCTCAAATCAACGTTTTGTTTGTTTGTTTTGACTTTTGTTTGTCACGCAGCAGCTACCAAAAACACGCATCAGCTTGTGTTGTTTTTTTGTTTTTTTTAACAAACCGGTTTAGCTAGTCGTTGCTAAAAGATTGAGGTTAATCGCACTGCAGAGAGCTGGCCAGCGACTGCGTTTATGGTCGACAAGTGGGAACAAAAGCTGGAGGAGTGCACACACGCACGGGCTCTGTTTACTGTCTGTCAGCTCGTGTAATGGATGCTTAGCTCGCTGTGTTGTTTCTCACAGATGTGCACGGCGGGATTTTAAGAAACAGCCGTGATTAATAACGCTTGACAACATTTCATGAAAGCGCTGTTGTTGTTTTGCTCCACCGTCACACGCAGTGCGAAGAAAGTGTCCCGGCCGCTGATTGGCTGACAGGCTGCTGTCTGTGTGGCAACTGCAGCACGTGACCAGGTAGAGAGCTGATTGGCCTCATCAGGTGTCAGTTGTGGGGACATAGGAACATCTGTATGTATGTACACCGAGTGGGCAGTAAAATAAATACATCTGTACACTCTGAAGCACCATCCATGCCATAAGTACAACTATACTTTTTAGTATTTTTATTATATTTAGTTGTTTTTCAAACTTTCAGACAGAGCGTTCAAAACATGAGAAATACGCTTTAAAATAATACACAAACTACCACAGAGTTGAATGAACACTTTTTAGGAACTATGAACATATTAATATGTTCTGCAGATTATCTGTATCTGCATTTTATTTTAATGATTGCCAGTAAAGTTAATTAATGAAAAAGTGTGCATATTACACTCAACCAACACACACAGTCTGCAATACATGCAAAGAAAGTGTCTGCATGGAAGGAACTTTTACTTTGTAAAACCTCAGGGCGATATTTTTGTACAATTATTTTTTATTATAATTTTCACTGAACTTTTTAAATAAAAAAATTAAGGGAACTTGCTTTTGCTAAAGGCATTTCAACAATGTTTTGTGTTGGAGTTTGTTATAATCCAAAGTCTAATTTTTGCCAGAAATATTTTGATTTTTATTGTAAAAACATATCTGTTCCAAATACCAGTTATCGGACTCATTAAGTACTAATAATTTGGTATTGGCCCTGAAAAAACAGTATCGGTCAACCCCAATTATGTTTGTTTATTCATCACATCTATTACGCATGATATGATGTCATGTGGGATGGACCAGAAAAAAATGATTGTCTAGTTAGGCTATTCACTGCTCACCTGCATGGCGAAGGAGAGAGGGGTTAAGTTTTCTGGGTTCCCTAATTTACCCGCTAATCTCACTGATTTCGCATTTACCTTAGCACAAATCAGTTTCATGTATTAGATTTCGTTCCTGTTTATTTTTACTCTGAAATCAACAATAAAATCTTTCAATGCATATGCTGAAGTGAAAATGGATTATTAAAACGGTACGTCATACAGACATCAGTTGTTCCAGTCTCAGCCTCTTAGGCTATGGTAGTCTCAACAAGTGACTACACAGTTTAGGATACACAAGATTAGGGGTGCAACTACTGCTTATTGTCATCATTTAAACTTATTTACTTGTTTGGTTTTTAAACTATGCAAATAGTGGCAAAATGACCAGTATATTTTTTTAAAATCCCAAGGAAATATGGATTTTTTGACCTATCAGCAGTCTAAAATCAAGAAGATATTAACTGTTGCATAAGGTCTTCTCATCACATGAGGAAAAATTAAGATGGATAAAATGTATGCAGTACAAGACACAAACGGTTGCAGGTTATCTAGCTGCAACAAATTGAGGGAAAGACAACAATGTTTATGTTAGGTTTATCCCAAAACTGTATGACCTTTTTTTTGATCACACAGTCAGTAGGAGCAAAAGTGACAGGAAACAACTAGAGATCTGGTACGATTGCTTCACACACACACTCATGCATTGAGTTCCTGTTGCCAGCCTGGTACCATAAATGTATCTACTCTCACATCCTGTGCTGTCTGTGGCTAATTAACACAGAGTCCAGCGGTCAAAGTTACATAAATAAAGAGAGATGTGAATACACTTTTCATTCACTCTGATCACACCATCACACTGCCCAACCCCTTTGAGATACCTGGGGACTGAGTCAGAGTAGAAATGGTATTATTTCCTAAATCAAAAGGATTTGTCCACCGCTGAGTATAAAAACCTTCAGAGGTTTTCATGGCAGTTTTTTTCGTATATTCCAGTCTGAGGACGGTACTAAAGGAAGGGGTCATTATAGTGAGCGACTCATTAGACTGTGGGACATCTTGTGCAGCTGTGGAAATGAAAGTCAGGATTTGATACTACCACTAACACCGCCCCAAACTTTATAACTGAAAAAGGAACATATACCTCTTTAAAGGCAAAAATGTTTTATAAAAGAGTAGAAATTGGGCCTTATTTAAAAGAAAATTCTTGTCTCACAGGATTGGACAGACAACTGACTTGAACCAGTTAGTCCATGGGTCAGCAACCTTTACTATATTAAATAGCCATTTCTGGCCAAAAAATAAAATCTTTCTGGGGCTGCAAAAACATTTGAGTGTTAACACATTAATAATGTGTCTAAATGAGCGTCCATTAATATGTTTTACCCTAAGTTGACTACTCTGCAGTGGGCTATTTATGATCAACCTATTTGGTATTTTGAAGGCCCAGACACACCAAACTGACATCAAAGAACTAGAAGTGATGACGGCCAACTTTGAAGCGCCTCACGTGGCCTGTGTCTCGGCCAAAAAGTTGCATGTGAACACTGCAAAGGCTACAGCCAACTGACAACAAACACATACGTTGTGCATGTGCATGAGAGGAAACATCCTCATACCAGCAGGCGGCAGTAGTCCCTAATTATAATTTAAAAAGGGAAACCAGAAGACTGATGCAATGGATTCAAGATACTAGTTAGCACATTAACAACACAACCCGATGTTGAAAGAACAAATTATATTAACCGTGCTATTGCATACAATAACAAACAATTATTAACCGTTTCTGTGAAACGGCTCAATGGCAAAAAATGAATCCCATCTTATATTGCAATTTCATTTCAATCTCACGCCCTCTTGACTGTAGCTTACTTTCCTCACTTCCGTTTCTCCTCTTGTGCAGTGAGCTGAACAGCCAATCAGAGTTACTTCATTTACAGACGGGCTCCACCACCCATACTACATGCTGAATCAGCCCCAAAAAGCTGAGAAGGTATAGAAGTATTGAAGTAAAAAGCTAATGTTAGGCTAAAATGAACTACACTACGGTGACCTTGCCACTACTACGAGGTTGTAAAGACGCGTTCTGTGTGGCTCGATGTGATGATGTTTTTTTAGTCTAATGCAGCCATTTGTTAGCAGCCTCCTTTTTTTAAGACACATTAAAACTTTTCAAGTGTATAGTGGGGTATTTACTGATGTATACTTTGTGCCATAGAACAAAGCGTGAAAGTCTCTCGTGTGTGTTAACCACAGAGCTTATTTCAGGCTTCTAACCAAAAAACCTTTTTAAAAAACCCATAGACTTAAGGACATGGGAACCAGAGGTAAAAGACTATTTTCTTGGGTGCTTTATGGGATATGGGCAAAACTAAAAGATCAAAGTACACATCAAATTTTTCCAAAAGATGGTGTCTGTCATTTCAGGTAGTTCTTATCACCCTGATGTTTGATCAAATGTTCATTTTTCTGGTAAGTTTGGTTTGAATTAGTTACTTGATGCTATGAAAAGGGGGCTTGACATCTATATTGGTGCTGATTGTGATTGGTAGTACCCATAAACTGTTGAGGACACAAGATGACAGACAGCTCAAGATGGAAGCAGCCTGATCCATAACGTTTAGGCTTTTTGGGTGAAGTAGAGACACATCGTTAATCTTAAATACAGACTATGATTGGAATATGTGGTGAAACATTATTTTTCCCAGGTTTTTCCTGGGTTGACATTAGAGGAGGGGTCAATAGGTCACTGAATTCCAAAAGATGTATCCTCCGATGCCCGTTAACCTATTCAGCAAACATCATAGTCCTCTGTTCAGATTTTAGGTACATTATGTAAAATTGGACATTTTAGTGTAACTGTGGTGCTAGAAAAAAGGTCATTGGGGGACCTAAATCATTATGATTTATCTTCTGCGTGCCATGGATATCCACAGCAGATTTAATGGGAATTGGGTCATTAGTTTTTGGGGAATCGTGTCATGAAATAAAATGCTGAACAAGTGGAAGATTTTCCGTGCTGGTACAACTAGATTAGGACTCAGCATTGCTAAAAATGTATACAAAAGTAATCTTTATTACAGAAATGTTGTTCTGAATTACAGTACAATGCATGTGCAGGTGTTTTTCATCTCAATAACATTCAGGCGCCTTTGAGGCAAAATACGAGTACTTCTATGAAATTTGCATTTGGAGAGCATATTTGCACACATGTTGTATTAATAATACATGTGACATTGCAGGGAAAACAGTCGCTGACTTCCTTCCATACAGATCAAATCTTATTAATTACACCTCCTGAAGTTTTTTATCTGGCATTTTATACTTTAGTGTGATCCAAACATGCTCACATTATTAGCTGCAGTGAATATGGAACAAAGCTTTCACTCACCGGCCTCAAGAAATGTAAATTCACAGGCAGGATTTACATATTCACACAAGTCATTAAGGAAAATGTGGAAACTATTAATTAAATATCTATTTTTTTGTAGCTTTAAACACACTAACGCTGTAATCTGTTGTTACAACGTCACAGTTACAAGACTTGTGATTGTAGATCTATTATGAAATTTATGAAATTATCTATTATGAAAACACATAGATGATTTTTTTCCACTAATAATAAAAACCACATCACCCTGGGCTTTGCCTACAGAGTCTTGGACTTCATTTTGCTTTGCTGACACAGCTACAAATGAGCTGATAAAAGTGCTTTACTTTATACTGTAAATGCAGGTAACCATGAGGATTATCAGGTTACCCCACACTGCCTGCTGATCACCAGAGTGTACATGTCGGTGTGCTGCCTCGACGGGCCTTTGGTGTTTAGTTACAGCTCTAGGGTTGTTCTCGTCTTGCCAGAAGATCTGTTACGTGTTTCGTCATGCACTGAGTGAGTCCTTGGCTGGGTCATAGCAGCTGGTTATGACCTGAGATGGTGTCAGTGCACTTTCAATACACACCCGGGGTCAACCCAGGACATCCGGTGTGTGTTTACCAGTTTATTTCTGTTTACAAGTATTTTTTTTCTGCCTAGCTTCTCTATAGCAACAAATACCTACCTGGTCCTTATTTTTTTTGTCTGGGTGAATGATGACCCCTGTTTCAAGACTCTGGTTTATCATTGGTAAAACTGTACAGCAGAGCACAAAAGCAATTTGCTTGTAGAACACCTCGCTTGACCCATTTTCCTGGATTTTCTTTCAAGTGCGGGCAACTCAAAGGACTATGCATTACAGAGAGGGTAGAGGAGGGAAACTGGGATAAAAAATACACCGCTGTACAATCAGTGAGGGTGAGCGAATCAATGAGTCTTTTTGCCTGCGAAAAAGAGCCAATGGAAAATTACCTTACCAGGCCTCCCACTACAAAGTCACCTCTGAATTTAATCTTTATTAGCTGAGTCAGATGTGGAGATGCTGAGGAAGCAGAGAGGGAATTCAAGACTTGTCTCCCTCGGCTGAATCTCCAGCTATAGCCTTTCACTTTGTGCCAGTGTGGGGTATTTTAGGCATCAAAGCAACTACAAAATGTTTAAAAACCAGCATGTGGTAGGAATTTCCTCTTAACTTAATAGTGAAGCTCAGTACTCAATGTAAATGTAACCTTCAGATCAGCAGAGATCTGTTTTAATTGACCCAGTGAAGTAAAGCAGTGAATTCTTGGCATTTAACGAATCAATTTAACTAACAGCATTATATACAGCATACTGTACATTACACTCTGCATGTAGGACATTACATAATGAATAGAGCTTTTTTCACAACACAGATTTTGTATTTTCTGCAGGAAAATCACAGGTGTAACAAAATTACACGAATGATGGCTCTGTTCCATAAAGACATGCCAGTAATCCAGCATATGTTATACAAGAGATCTTGAATCAAATAGCTCAACTGCATGGGAAACCATCAGAGTAAAACTCTGGAATCCCATATTTTTACACTGAAGTACATCTGAACTAACAGGTGAGGTGTAGGTGTGATTTATTTTGGGATCAAGGTTGGCCAGTGCTCACCTAAGCAGCCCGAGGATGTGTTTTAAGGAGAGGATGGGGAGCAGTTGTTGAGGTAGAATTGGGAATATGCTAAACTTCTAAAGAAATTCATAGTATTCGACTGCAGACATCTTGCAAACCAGAGGCAATTTTAGACAAAATAACAGGGGATAGTCATTAAATAACAACTGTGGCCATGCACTGTAGTATTGTGCCATACTGTATGGCAAAAAACTCCATGAGAATGCTATCAAAATGTAGTTAGTAATCAACTACATTATCAAAGTAGTTAACTCCAGAAATATGTGGTGATACTTGAGTTAAGGCACTATCTATTCTTTCATACCTTCATACGTTTCTGGCATTTCACTGGGTATACAATATACAACGGCATTTGTGTAAAACAATAAACAAACGAAAAGCATAAGCTGAGAAGCAGAGCTACTGGTGATAGAATAAGTGTAGCATGTATTTTTAATGTCTAGCTTACAATGTTGTGTTTCTCATCAAAAAAATAAGCCCACTTAGACAAGTCTCGCTGGGCTGAACGGAGATGATCTGCTGAATAAAATCACGTGGCTAATAAACTGCTTTTGAAGTTGGAAGAAGTAATCTCAAGATTAAGTTATATGTAGAATTACTTCCAAACAGTGGCTGAGAAGTTTTTCATTTGACTAGTTCTGTAACATTATCCCCACCACTCACAGAGGCCACCTTTCCCAGCTCAGCTGTCTGTTTTACCAGTAGACGCTGACCTCTGGTGACAGGTGTTGTGCCCTACATCGGCTAAATATGGCATCTTTGTATCTAGAAAAAGAAGCGTCAATAGTTTGTTTTGGAGAATCAGTACAGTATAACAAAACATAGAATTGCAATATCCGAATGTATATTTCTTCTACACCCCTACTATATTCAGTAAGAGTAAACAAGGGTATAAGGGAGGTGTATGTTTGGGGGATTACTCTGTGTAGCACAGGTGATGTGATATTCAAAATCTTGAGGCTGAAACTACAAATTATTTTATCAAATCAGAATGCCTTAATGTTGTATTATTGGATTGTTTCAAACATGACATTTTGGTGAATATATTATTTGTAATAAATATTCACATAGATACGCCTATAGTGTTTCATTAAGTCTGTTATTAAACCGTTTTCATCCTGAAGGGAAGTCATTTGGGAAAATCCTGCTATATTCATTCAGTCCTCAGTCTGTTTCTGTCACAGTTAATATTTCATCAAAAAGACACTCCCAGCTGTGGGAAAATATTAATAAATCTTTACTTTTATCAGTATCTTAACTATAAGCTACGCTTGCAGATTTAAGCAGATGCTGTGTTCCCGAGCAGACATGTTGCCATAACGTGTTTATATAATTTCTCTCAGGTCACTTGCTGCGCGGACATGACCGTAGTCTGAACTGACGCTTGAGGAGTCACAGCGGCAGCATCCTTCAGGTCAGCCGTTCATCTCCATGCCACTGTGAGGAGGAATCACTCATCCTGAGTACGAGTTCGGCCCTTGTGTTTCTCTTCTCTTTTCACCATGGGGGGAGCCGTGAGCGCCGGGGAGGACAATGACGACCTCATTGATAATCTGAAGGAGGCTCAGTATATTCGCACAGAAAAAGTTGAACAGGCTTTTCGGGCCATAGACCGTGGTGACTACTATCTGGACGGCTACCGAGACAGTGCCTACAAAGACTTGGCGTGGAAGCATGGCAACATCCACCTGTCTGCTCCGTGTATATACTCCGAGGTGATGGAGGCCCTCAAACTACAGCCTGGACTTTCTTTCCTCAATCTGGGCAGCGGAACTGGCTACCTGAGCACAATGGTGGGCCTTATCATAGGTAAGCATAGTGTACTCAGCTGTGTTTTCCGTGTGTGGGAAGTGTTCAGATGGTCTGGAAAATCTAGGTTAAACTAATTTGCTACAGTGCACTATGTGCCTACAGATCTGTATCAGTGACGTTTACATCTGCAAAATATTCCACATTTTGCCTAATTTCAAGAAAAAAAAGAAACAATATTCCTACCTAAAGTGATTATTCTACTACTACTACATGCTACATGCAGCCACTCTGATTAATGTCCCCTAACGTCTCGATTATCATGTCAAAAGATTATCATGCCATTTTGCATTTTTTCAAGAGAATATGATTTTTTCAAAGTTTTACACCAATGGTCAACTTGTTTGACTGTCTAAACGCCTCCAACATTCAATCCTTCAACCCCCTTCTTAAAAAGGTTGTCTTTGCTATATTTGCACTGAAACATCCAAAGCCTGCTGATATCTGAGTCTTTCATAATGTTCAAAAGTAGGTGTGTTTCTTCTTCTTAACATAAATGTGGGCTTTCATTTGGGCATGCATCTCTACACCAGCCTTTCAAACTGCTGTTTGTCTACAACACATCCATGATAATTCACTGAGCTGACCATAAACAGGCATGAGGATGCGTGTCGCAAACTGCGGTAAAAACCTCAGTTGAGACACAAGTGTGAGTGTGTTGTTGTGTCCAAAGAAATCTCCTAAAACATGAATAATCCCAGCATATCCCACATCTCAATCGGAAAATTCTACATTCAGAATAAAGGCCTAATTCTGAATATTCAAATAAAATATACTGTTTAAATGACCTGTATCAAATTCTGGAATATTGTTATATTTAGTGCAAGTTAAAAGTCAGTGATTATAGGATGGCAAGGATTTTTTTCATCTCCAGTTAATGCACAGATTATTCTTCAGGTTTTTGGGATAATTGTAAAAAACTGAGAGATGCCCATCACAATTTCCCTAAAGCCTAAGGGACCATTTAGATGTTATTTTGTCAAAAATCTAAATTATAAATATTCAGTTTATAATTAACATAAAAGTAAGAAAATCTTTTTTGCCAGAAAAAGGCTATAACAATATGATTAAAATAATTGCAGATTATTTTTTGTATCAACTAATAATACAACTAATACTTTCAACATGATACCACAATACCTGGCAGGTAATGTAAAAATATTGTTCCTGTTGTGTGTTTTTTCCAAGGGCCATTTGGTGTGAACCACGGAGTTGAGCTCCATAAGGACGTGGTCGAATATGCCAGAGAGAAACTGGATGACTTCATAAAGAACAGTGACAGCTTTGACAAGTAAGTGCATGCTTTAAACCAACATTTCATCTTGGGAAAAGCGCTGAATTGCTTTCTTGGGGACAGTTGGTTTAAAAGATCAATACCACTCTCAAATCTGTCCTTAAATTATAAGGTTACATCTATCCCCTGGTTAGGCTAGTTTAGCATACATATTGTAAACAGGGGATAGAAGCTAGCACAGTTCTGTCCAAAAGTCACAATATCTGGCACTAGCACTTCTTAATTTCATTCATGTTATGTTATATCACAGTTGACTATTCCATATAAAAACAAAAATTAACAGGGTTCGTACAAGGTTCCTGAATTTGAAATATAGGAATTTAAATGCTGGAATGAAAATTAGATTTTTTTTGGTCCATTAAAAATATTTGAATAAAATTGAAGAGAACATAAAGATACAAGATCTTCTCAAACATTTTACACAAATGTTTTAAACAAGGAAACCAAGAACAGCCTTGCTTGCAATTATTTTCTAATGCTGTATGAGTGGTATGAGCTCAGAGTGGCAATGGGTTGGTAAACACCAGTAAATAGTCAGCACCAGGATGTTTAGCCTGCAAAATAGTCACAACCGAGCAGCATCAATTGTCAAAGTTTTGAGATATAATTTGGTCAATAAGCAGCCGTGTGTGTCTGACTGTGGATGGTTGAGCAAATCTGCACACTTATCTTCCGCAAGATAAGTGTGCAGATTTGTGGAAAAAGCAATTTCATCCTTGAAAATAAAAGTAAGTGTTTGAAAAAGTACTTTAAAGTCCTTGACTCTGGCTTGCCCCTGCCTTCACAAACCCTGAATTAAACAGATATAAGATATAATGTGTTAACTAGTGAGCTTTAGATAAGAATATTATCTCATACCTTGTGACAAAAACTGCATGTGTTCAAACCACAGGCTCTAGTAACTGTGTTACCTGCCGGTTTCGCTCTTGTGGACCATAAGACTCAGTCTTGCAAATTAAATACGTTTAAATGTCTCTAATTATACTCATATAATCTGCATAATTCAGTCACAGCTCACAAATGTGATGATGAGCCTGAAAGAAAGAAAAAAAAACTGTTCTCCTCTGTCATTTAATGCCTTTTACTCACTATACTTGTTATTATTTCACAGGTTTGAGATCTGCGAGCCTGTCTTTGTGGTGGGGAATTGCCTTGAAATTTCAACAGACAGTCACCAATACGATCGCATCTATTGTGGCGCAGGAGTGCAAAAAGACCATGAAAATTACATGAAAGTACTGCTCAAAATTGGAGGCATTCTGGTGATGCCAATAGAGGATCAGGTAAGTACTCTGAGCCATCACACTGATGCAGAATCAACACTCTGTGATTGCAATACAAACTGCTAACACATGAGGGAAAACACGGCAAAATAGCTTTGACCTACAAGGCTGGTTATGCAACTTTCACATGCATTATTGAGCCACAACTGCCCCTGGATTTGAGCACACACAGGGCTGTATA
Source organism: Plectropomus leopardus (assembly GCF_026936395.1). Classification (NCBI taxonomy): domain Eukaryota; kingdom Metazoa; phylum Chordata; class Actinopteri; order Perciformes; family Serranidae; genus Plectropomus; species Plectropomus leopardus. The sequence continues at coordinate 24,878,166 of NC_142187.1, read as the reverse complement.
AATAAATGTTTTATTTAAAATGGTGGACGTGTGAGTGTGGACAGACTGTGGGGCATGCAAGAGGGCATTTAGACTATTTTGGGGAGTTAGTGGAGAAAATAGTTGGCAGGAACTTTTTCTGTCAGGAGAGTATAGGTTTGGATGGATTCATGGTCAAGGATATGGGGCAATTTAAGGAATTTTCAAGGTCCCGTATTGTAATAAATCAGATTTCGATTTCTTTTTTAAAATATAAAGGCAGTATAAGTGCTAGGGTTGAACGGTATGGCTGTAAAATAATATTATGATATTTCAGGGTATTTTTGTGGTAATTATATTTTTGATGATACAATAAAAACATTGAGAATAATTCATTATTAATTAAAAAAAAACCCATAAAATTGCAACAAAGTAAGTGTTAGAGGTGTATATGTCAACATAAATGTAGTTTGCCTTCAAATATTCAGCAAAAACTGAACCAAAATTCTCTCAGTTTAGTTTGTAAACAACAAAAGTAAATTGTGAGATTCAGATTCTGTATAAAATATAAAAATTTAACAACATAAAGTCATAAAGTAATCAAAACTTGCTCATCTAGATAGTTGCCAAATTGACAAAAACATGCCTTTGATCTATAAATAATCCGTATATACAAATGACTGATTTGTTTTCTCCACCTGGACCTGTATGTTCTGTTATTTCTCCTCCACTCTTCCTGTTATAGCGTGTCTCTCAGCGCTGATAATCAGACCCGCCGCACACAAACAGATCTGCATTCATCACACATTCGTACTTTTTTTTTGTTGTGCTGGAAGCATCACATAGGTTTACATTAGGAAAGGATTTTGACAAAATTACCTGATGACACTGATTACTGTGTGCGCACAGAAAGAGAGTAGAGGGAGACGCTGTGCTGCTCTGAGCCGCTGACAGTTTATTTTAAGTAGCATAAAAGGTCTGAAAAGTTCGGGGCTATTCATAAAACATTCAACAGTCCCAGCCACACTACTGAAGTTGCTCCTGGCCTAGAGCAATTTTCCTTTCAACCACGCTTGTTGATGCCACATGATGCCATGATGTCAACAGGTCAAAATATTGCCATTATCACAATATTAATTTTTCTTATCATATTAAGCATTATACCAGGATTATCATGGATGATATGATATGGCACATCCCTAATAGATGCTATATAAATACTGTAAAAGAATCAAAATGCTCTATCCACAGAGAAATGCACACCGTATGGAGACGCTGCACCCTCAAACGAGCCGTTAGGACCTCTGTAGACTTGTGATGTCACAATTACATGATATTAAAGGTAGAAACTGCCACCTCAGTGCTGTTACAGTCTTTATCTAGCTATAATAACGGTGCAGAGATGCAAGAGCACAGATGTGGAAGACCTGGAAACACTGACCAATCAGAGCAGACTGGGCTGTTTTGGGAGAGCGTCTTAAAAACAGGCACTAAAACAGAGCATTTCAGACAAAGGGTGAGTACAGGTATTCTCAGGGAGACAGTATGACAAAAATAATGTTTTTAACTGAACATTAAAGCATGTAAACATGCTTCAATAGAAGCCCCAAACGCAAGAATGAACCTGAAAATGAGCATTATTTAGGACCTTTAAAGGACAAATGGGCTGACGTTAAGCAAAGCTTGACCATGATTATATACTGTGAACAGAGATGTGTTATTTGGATTATGTTGTCAGTAACTGAAGGCCTGAGTGCACTCTGAAGTGTGCTCAGAGAGTGCAATATAGTTCAAATAAATAACTCATACGGTATGCTGTGTTTTTACGGAAGTCACAAGGTTTTAATAAGAACGAGAGCAGCCTACTTATCAATCACGATGGAGAAAATAATTACTCATAATTATAATAACAGATCTTTGAAAGATCTAAACAGCATGAAAGTGCTACAACCCATATCCACTCGGGCCATGTCCACACTAATGCTAATAATTTTCAAACATGTCTTTCTTCCTCTTTGTTGTATCCTTTCATCAGCCCCAAGCCGACTCTCTCCACCTCCCAAAAAAACACTGACATTGCTGGATACTGATTCAAAGAAGCAACAGTCACCTTGTATGTGAAATCATCATAGAAACAGAACGAGTAGAAAGGACGTCAGGGGGTCATAAAGTGTGTTACATTCACTAGTCTAAAAACTGTGTTTTGAATGATTCTTACACCTATTTTCTTTATCAAATAGAAAAACACAACCATACACCAATCCAAGTCCCTGTCTTTCACTAAATTTGGAGTAACAGCTTTATGTCTAGGGAACTCATCATAAAACACACTTTATTCAAACTTGCCAGAAATAAAAACAAAACTTGCCAAACTGCCACTGTCCCAACAACCACCAAGTCTGTTTTGGTCAAAATTATGTCCTAATTCACAAATTTAGATGTGAAAATATGCTGATCTGCACACAGTTTATCCCTGCAGTCGCTCTCAGCCTCTCAGCTGTACAACAAGAACTGGATATCGCTCATTCTTCGAAGTCAGCGATGATAACATCGTGTTTCAACAAACACGAATGCAATTAAAGACAACATAAAAGAGAAATAACAGTTATGGTGATTTTGGTTGTTATTGCATAACCTCAACCCTAAGTGAGTTTGCGAATTTCCGCAAGTTTGTTTTATTTCGTTTTAAATGCCAGAAAAAAATGCTGAAATTTGTCTTGCCTCATAAATACAAGAACAACATTTTTACAAAACCATACAACAAACGCTTCAAATCACATCAGACATTACGAAAAATGGATGCAGTGCAACATATTACTCACTCCCTGTTACATTCAGTGTTTGACCCAGTTACACTGAGTGTACTTAGTCATACTTTGATTTAATAGTTTGACAGACTGAGAACAAAAAACATGTACCATCGAACCGGTGGGACTCTAAATCCCCTGTGTGATGGCAAAAACTAACTTACCCAATAATGTGTGTGAATATGTACTATTATTATTATTATTGGTAAAATTAACAATCAATTCATCGTTATTTGAAAAAGAAAAACAAAAAACATAAAGACTTTGCTTATTTCAAACAATACCAAATGCATGTTTCCTCAATCAAAGCTCAAACCAACATTTTGAACATACTTTGACAGCGTTGCATAGCCTATTGATTAATCGATTACATTTCACCTATCTGATTAAATTTATAACAACTGATTAATCGATCATCATTTATTATCATCCCTAGTTCAGACGTAATAATACCACCCAGAGACAAAATTCTTTTAGTGTACGCAGCTTGAAAACTAGACTCAAGCGTTTGACTCATAAATTTGTTTATATGGACGTTTATTTGGCAGTTGGCTGGCTACAACAGTTGCCATAGCAATGGTAAACATAAATGGCTGCCGCTCTGACCTACATTGGTTTGACTGGTAATGTCTATTCTACTCTCATTCTGTGGTTAGAACATAATGCATTGTATGCTATAGATGTCATCTTAAGAATACCTTATCTTAATTTATGCTGGTGGGTGCTCTCAAAAACAACAAAAACCAAAAAAATTCTAAAAGGACTGCAATGCGCACTCTTAGTAATGACTGTAAGCCTTTATCATTTATGACCCTTAATCATATACAATTTTAAACATGCCCAAACATCTATATTGTGGCTTTAGGGAAAGAAAAAATAAGTGAGCGTTATGGTGTTGAATGAAGTACATTAAAGATAGTTATGGATGCATGAATCATGTATTTGCCTTCAAGGCATCTTCAGAATCTGCTGGTATTAATGGGCCTGTTGTGTGCCACTCGAATACTCCCCTGAAACCACGACACCTCCCCCCAAGACATGCACTCCCTTTATTAGCATGCATGATGAGTCCAGAGCTTCATGCGCTTTAATTGTGTTTTGATAACTGTCATGCTGTGGACTGGTAATTACTTGTTATGGCCGGAGCCACCAGATATCTGTCATCTACTGAGGACCATGTCTCGCATGTCTAACTTCTCACACACTTTGATGACGTGTCTGATAGCTGGGGCTGATATGATGATTTAATGTGTGTTATTAAACGAACGACTTAAACGATTAGAAAGATTGACTAAATTAATTGGCTACTCTTTTGATGATCTTTTAAGTCATCTTTTCAAGCAATAATGACAAAGATTTAATGGCTTCAGCTTCTCAACTGTTTTGAGTGTCGGTCTGACGAAAAGAGACATTGGAAGATTTCACCTTTGGCTTTTTTACTGTTTTAAAAATTCTCAAATTAATTGAGAACATTTTTTGTATATTAACTCTCAAACAAAAGAACACTTTGCACATCTATCAGATAAGAAAGGAGCGTTGGAGAGGGATGAATCAACCTTAATGCTGCAAAAGGACTCCTGCACACCGTCTCACTTGCAATATCACTTTATTTACGATGTTTCAGTACTAGACCTTCATCAGGCAAACAAAAAACACCAAAACCGTTTTTGCAAGTTAGACAGTGTGTGGGAGTCCTTTTGCAGCTGTATATTAATTGTAAAAATATTCATATGCAGCAGTTTTTCTACTGTCAGAGATTTTTTATTCTGTTTATACCATGGGAGCTATTTCTTTAATATATCTGGCAGTTATTTGCCATCGTGCGCAGTGTTGCAAATGTAGAGGTGCTCCTCGTTTCCTGGGGTAAGAGATATCTTTACACAGTTTACTGAACACATGTAGTTATGAGTAAGATCATTAGACGTGTGAATGTTTAATGAGCAAACTGTGTTATTTGTACAGAGATAAGTGTAATAATATAGAGAATCACACGGACCAACGCTGAAAGATTCCTCTCTACACAGGTGGCAAAACCTCAAAACCGCACAATAAGCAAATCTAAATATATTTTGGAGAGAAACTGTGCTAGTTTATGCCCCGAGTTCTTGCTCCCTAGTGTCACACAGCATTTCAGATTTCATTTTAAGTGTTGAGTTCAGGTTTTGTCTCTTTATGCAGCTGACCCAGATAACCAGGACTGGCCAGTGCACATGGGAGAGCAAAAACATCTTGGCGGTGTCCTTTGCCCCCTTGGTCCAGCAGAGCAGAGCTGATGGAGAGAAGCCTGACACTGTCCAGCTGCGTAAGTTCCTCAGCCTCAGCAAAACAAAACAAAACTAAAAAAAAACTCTTTGTGTTTTACTATGCCTAACTGGTCTTGAAGTGTAAAGCAGGCAATATTTCAAAGTCAGACAGTACATTCAAAGTGATGTGACGAGACGAATCCTGCAGCAGTATTTGCTTTGACATTAGAAGCTCGCCCTGCAGCTGCTTCAGTTGTTCCCTTTTCCTTGAAATACTGAGACACAGTTCTCTCTTTGACAGCCTCGCTTGTTTATGCTGCCCTAGTTGAAGGACTGGTGCAGTTGTATAGATTATTCTTATTTTTGTGGCGCATTGCCCTGAAAGACTGTGTCATATCTATTTGTCCTCAGCCCCAGTGACTGTCCGCAGCCTTCAGGATCTGTCTCGGATCTACATCCGCCGCACTCTGAGAAACCTGGCCAACGAGAACAGTCAGGGGAAAGGGATGGTGCAAAGAGTTCCCCAGAAGCGCAAACGCAGACGCTGCCGACGGCGACGCATCAACACCTACGTTTTTGTAGGCAACCAGCTGATCCCCCAAATGGTGGAGAGCGAGGAGGAGGAGCATGCAGAGGAAGAACACAAGGAGGTGGAGGAGGAGGAAGAAAGAGACATTGGCGACATTGAAATCTTCAAGCAAGTGAACATGTTGAGAGACCAAATAATGGCTTTACCACTGCCTGAGTCACTGAAAACATATTTGCTGTATTACAGAGAGAAATGACTAATTAACTCCATTTCCACTCTTAACGGGTGAGGCGCCTGCTGAAATGCTTTTCTTCACCCTTTTCAGTACAAATGTAGCATTATTTCCATTAAATCTTGATGGCAAAACTGTAATAGAAAGAGACGTCATAGATAATATTGGATAATAATGTTATGATTGTCGCAAATTGTTAGTTTTTGCTGACATTTTCTTTTGATTTGTATATCAAAATAACAATGTAAAAAGTATACTAAATGGACATAGTTTCAGACACCCATTTTGAGATTCAGATTTTATCACAATATCAGGATTTCTGCAGGAATTTGCAGATGAAAACAATTGTATAAAAGTTCTTATTATATTTGTTAAAATATGATCATGCTATGATGAAGACTTTTACTGCAGCCTTTTTAGAAGCTTTAACTTACAATCAGTGTATGGTGATTAAATGATCACCAGAAAAGACGCAAAAGACACTGAGAGGCAAATAAGGCCATATCCTCCCATTCTGAGTTACAGGTATACTCTGCAGGAAGTGACGGTTGGTAAGAGAGATGTCAATGGAGGGTTTACTACACATTAATTTTTTTGTTGCGGCCCACCATGATAACAACAACTGCCGCAAAGTGTTATTTACTGCACCACACTCTAGGAGCGCAGAGTGTACTTGGGGCATAAAGGGGGCAGCAGAATGCCAGATGCAGTGTAAATTAAACTTAGCTGATTTCTCTGAGTCTCTAAGTTTGCACTCCCTCGCCTCATCAATCAGTCTGATCTGATCAGATCAGCTGCGATTGGGTCGACTGATCACTTTTCCACTCTGCCAGAAAAAAAAAGTTTCATGTAGAGTTCCACCAGTGCTGCGTTCACTGACCCGCAAAAACGTCCGAATTTAGAGGATATACACACACGCGCACAAAAACAAACAGAAAGTTTGCTTCGTTAATCAGTTTACCACAGAGAATATTTTTGACTAGATCTGCATGTCAGACTGAAGGTAAATTTGCTGCTATTGACGCTATTCATTCGGCAATTACCACAAGTAATATCATCCCTACCCAAAAGCGCTGCTTTGGAAACATTTTGCTCACCCTCCGGTTTCCCCTTCGAAACGGCGTTACAAGCATTAATCACAGATTGAGTAGCATCACTAGCTTGTTCCATTGGCTAACCAGTGAAGACTGGAGGGTGAGCAGCTGGCACCGTTTCTGCATGTTAAAGTGGCTACCCAGCTGTCTGTCAGCAAAGCCAACAGAAAATGAACTAAAAGGCATGACATCTACAAAACCAAACATTAAAATTTCACCACCTTTAAATGGATAGCGCTTTAAAATGCAGCAAACTAAAAGGAGTTACTGGTTAATTTGTGTCCGATTACCCAAAGCAAAACTGACATCCCTGGTTTATAAAACAACATATTAACTCGGCCTCTCCTCCCTACACTGCAGACAACTGAACTACTGTACGAATGTTATATTTGTCTTAATGGAAAAAGCAGATACTTTTGCGATCTAACTAAGCTAACCGCCAGCATCTACTTGCCCACCAAAAAACAGACCAACTCCACTTCGCCCTTTATCCCCATCCACTCCTGTGAAAGCCAACTGCACAATACTTTAACTTTGAAATGAACTTTTGTCTTCTTGCATCTCACCTCGCTATATTTGCTTTTTTTCGGTGCTGTGTCCACAATTTTCGTCGTTTCCTCTGATATGCATGCTGCTACTATCTGGTTGCTACCTTTTTATAAAGTCCCATGCACTGTGCCCATGAACATCTGACCACAGCAAAATAAGAATAGAATAGTGAAATACACGCAGAGCGATACAGCCACACACTTCTTGTGTGTCATAACTCAGTACATTTACATGATGCTGGAGAAAGTAGAATCATTGTGTTAGTACGTCTAAAACTGGACTTTTAACATGAATGTAAACATGTTAGTCCAACTTAATCATACTAAGCTGATTTCTCTGAGACGGACTAACAAATCTAGATATTGCAGATGAGAGGTCAACTGTCTCTCATGTGTACGCCTAAACCGGAGCTGAACTGGCCCAAACGTTCTGCACATGCTCCATAGCTCCTTTACTGGGCTTTGACCCGGAAGCTGAATAGCTCAAATTTGCAAAAGAAAGCCGTGAAGAACAAACAAAGCAGAAGGGAAGAAAACAAAACAAGACCAACAAATCAACAAAAAGTAGCTGAGTACATACCAAATGTACAGCACCGAAAAGTTTGCCATTTTTTCACCATTTAACATGCAACCTGTGTGCTGCTAGCTAAATTGTTTGGTGTGTTGCTGTGTTAAAATGAATTTGAGAGCTCGTAGTTACGACACAGGAAGCCGTGCACACAACATGCTTGGACTTCAAGTTGCTAGGCAACAGCAACATGGAAGTTACTGTCGGTGTCTAGGGCCCACCGAAGCTAATGAGTCATATAATTCAGGATATGTAAAGGTATCGGTTCAGAGGAGAAGATGAGAATTACGAATTACGATGAGACTCTGTACGACTAAAATGATTATATATTAACTGCGCCTTCGCCATTGCTGAAAATGTCAGCAAACACATCACAACTTGTCAACTCGGAGCTGACGGAAAATATCTACTCACGAGGTCGTAAATACCACATGAGGGGTTGTTCATATGGACTCATGTCGTGTACACAGTAACACAACCCCGAATGATCACATCATCTGACGTAATAAGTCAACCAGAAGATGATCCAATAACAACTAGCTGAAAGAAGGCATATCACGACCCACCGTGGTGGAGTTAGACACACCTCTGTCAATAAATCGATTCTCCCCCGGTGCTCGTATACTGGTACAACGGAGCTGTAACTGTTGCTCGACTTAACTGTGCATGTAAACGTACTGAGTGATGATTGAGAGGGATTACTTCTCTATGAGTCTATACATTGTTCCATAGGAAAATCCTGCACAGTATACCTTCCTAAAAGAGTAAGACATTCTTGCAGAATCATGAATTGTCTTTACTCTTCTTGATATTTCGTTTTCGTTTTTTGTACCTTCTTATAACAAGAGATCATACAGAGAGTAGAATCATTTTTTCTACAGGGCACCTTTTAAATGTAACTTTTTCTACCAGGTGTTTGCATACTCGTTTCCTCACTTTGCATATGAGTAGCTGACATCCTACTTGATAATGAAGAGGTGTTGTAGGCCCTCTCCTCTCCGTGGTTTCCCCTTCCATTTTTGGTGCAAATAGTATATCGATTAATCATATCAGAGGTTTGATGATGGGTGTTAAGTGGTGGTTCAGCTTTGTTTAAGAGGAAACTGCTAAAGGGGAGTTGTTTGTCAATAATGCATGAATATACTGTATATGTGTTGGGTGTTCCTGACTTTACTTCACATCTTATGATTGGTCACTGGAAGTGATGTCCCAAGTGATCAAGTGCGGAAATGTTTGGAGAAAAAAAAACGCATTTGAAGAATATTAATCAATTTGATGGCCTTGAGACAAATCTTAAATCCTGTATAGTACTGCTTTTTTAATCAACAGCAATGCAAATCAGAATCACTGAGGATTTTGAAGCCTTTTATACCCTGGACTGTAGAAGTGTCCAACAAAGCACCTTAACTCTGCAGTCCTCAAGAGAAATTTGTTTCGTGGACTGTTGCAATGTAAATCAAAGTACAATTTGCTTGCAGAACATCCCTGATAGTGATGGCTTTTAAGTGCCAACGTACCCCATCACATTAGGACTTCTGCAAGCTTTCTGGCACATTAAATTCACCCAAACGATGGTATATTTCTACAAAAACATTCCAAGGGGAAAAAAAAGAAAACAGCACATCACTGATAGATGTCACACTTTTTCTTCATGCTTTACGACTTTGGAGATTTCGTTCATCTTACTTTGAATGCATCATTTAGTATTCCAAAAGCTGAGTTGAATGTTGTTGATATTAATTCTATTCAATATAAAGGTGATATATATGTATTATCATATGATTCTGCATACAGTTTAATTTGGTTTGTTGTAGCGCCCTCTTGCTGTACTGTATCTTGACACTGGGAACTCTGTAGATCAAAACTCCACTGCTGTCTGTTTAATAGATAAGATATATTAGTGCTATAGGTCTTCATTTTGTTATAGTGTAATGAAAAATATTTTGTTTGAAAACAGGAGTGATTATTATATTAGTAGTTTTTGTGTGTGAAGAGGTATCATTTATTTTTATGTAAGGTTTTATTTTTTGGGTTTTTTTGGTTTTTTTTTACATCCATCGGACAGCTTTGCAAGTAAGCAATAATGGAATCATTTCTCCGCTCATAATTACCAATAACGGCATAGTCCCATTTGATTTGCGTAGTATCCATTAAAATTGTCATGAGCAATTACAGGAATGCAAAAGTTTATATACCATTATCTAAAATATAATTGCTAATTAGAGAGCACATTAAGTATAGAAAGCAGGGGACCTACAACCTCGACTCTCAGGTCACGCCTTGCACCAAAGTTAATGGGACTGCTGTGATTACGTTTAATGTGGACGAGATTCGACTACAAAAATGGCACCCGGTAAAGACCAAGTCATAATCAATTCTGTGCTTTTATATTAAGTTAATCTGTTGAGAGCCAAAAAAAACAGTTCTGTTACTGTTTTTAGGTTGACTTCTCATAGTGTGTGCAGTTCATCTTGAAAATGTGTTGTTTCTCCGTAAATGTTTGGCACAAAAATAAAGGTCACAATCACATTATGCCTCTTCTAATCATTGTAACCGCTCTTTTCTTGTGTGTCAGATGGTTTTCTTCACTGACGTCCGACGTGGTCAAGGAGTCAAATGAGTCATTATTGCGCGGGGATAGAAAGCACAAACAGTAGTTAAAGTGCCAATCTGGCATCCTTGGCAAGCGCGTGATGACCTTTTTTTATTTTTCCTCGCTGCTACATTTAATTGATAACACAGAGAAAGAGTTTCCATTGACCCTCGCATTATGGCTTTTCCGACAGATTTGTGGATTTGCTGCAACGACCTGGAACAAGTAAACAGGTCCTTATCTGCACATAAAACTGAAGGCTGCATGCATTACTAATTTATGGTGTTTTGTACTTGATTTTCTGACATAACTCCTCTATCTTTGACTGCAGGAAACACAGAGGCAACATGAGCAGCATTCATGTGATGGAATAAGAAGCTGCTTTTATAAAGCAACTCTATAACTTCTTGCCTAAGATGCAGGTTTCCTGCTTAAAGCTTTAAATCCTTAAGATAACGCTGATGACATCTTTAGGCTTGTTTTCTGGACTATGTGCATTTTTTTTTTCTTTTTGTATACTAACATCGTACTGTGTGTACGTGTTAGCGGTGTATGAGTAGTACAACTTAGTGTGCAATACAGTCAGGGATGGAAGAGTACTAAAACATTTTACAAAAGTACAAGACTGATACTGTAAAGACATTTTACTCGCAGTATTATCTCAATAATAATGATTTTAAAACTGATTCTCTTAAATGTATATCTTGACCTTCATCTGTTTTAGAGTCTAGAGTATACAATTGAATTCATAAGAATAACTAGACACTTTGTTCTTTTTTATTTTATATGCAATCTTTCTGTTTTCCTAAAAATACAATTTGTAAATTCTTCCACATGAAAAATAAATAAATAAATCAAAAACTGACTGATGTCAGTGTAGAGTTTCTATGTCAAAACTAGTTTGGAAACCATTTGCAGTCCAGTATGCAACTTCAACATGCATGGTTGAAGATTCTGCATATCTAACCAGGTAAATAAGTACCATACTTTTTTTAATACTTTTACTTTTAATAACATTGTGTCAGTGATGTATGATGTGCAGTATAGTCAGGGATGGAAAAAGTATTAAAACATTTTACTAAAGTACAAGAGTGTTATTTTAAACATTTTACTCAGGTAAGAGAAAATATGATGATGAGGTTTAATTAAAAAGACCAATTAAAGGTGCAGTGTGGAGGATTTAGGTGCATCTGACAGTGAGGACTGCAGATTGCAGCCAGCTAAAACTTTTTCCATGTGCCAACTGTGAACTCCTGGTTGGAATTCCTTCAGTGTTCATAGTTCAGTTTTTTTTAAGCCGAATTAGCAGAGGTTTCCTTCTCTGTAATTAAGGTGGCTGTCTAGAAAACACAAATGGCCTATCTGGAGCAAGTGTTTGGTTTGTCCGTTATGAGCAACAGTAGAAACATGTCCGTGCAGCACGCCGTTTTCTGCGTAGAGCACCTGCTCCCTATGTAGATATAAACGGCTCATTCTGAGGTTTGTAACATAAACATGACAATTCTTATTTTCAGGTGATATACACAAAAGAAAACATACTTATGACATTATATTCCATTTCTGCTAATAAAGCACCCTAAATCCCAAAACCTGGACCTATAAGTATAAGTATCAAGCTCAGGCAAAGACACCCTGACCCTGATGACATCTTCAGGGTCATTTTTTCAGACTTTGTGCAATTTTTTTGTCCCAACATTGTATTGCGTGGATATTAACAACATATATATATAATCTGTGCATTTTAACACATAGACCAGGATGGAAAGAGTGCTAGAACATTTTACTCAAGCGCAAGACTGTTAGTCCGACTTAAAAACATTTTACTGAAGTAAAAGAATAAATGTAAACGATGATGTTTAATATAATCAACTAGACCTCTCAAATTAAAACATTTATGTAGGCTACAAAAAGTGCATCAGCATGACAACCACATCACACCACAGAGCCCGTCTGTCACAACCAGCAACACGTTCCTTTACAGACGGCACTTTGCACACAACTGATGATCGCTGCAACCAGCACAGAGGACAAAACTCAGCCACACAAGCAACAAAGAAAAACAGTAACAGTAACACGACACCGCGGCGGGTGCATCAAGCAAAATCAAGCCACATAAATTAAATAACCTGACATTTCTTATAAAATCACACAGCAATATAAAACATCAGCAGAACAGACAACACAGACATTCCACCAATATAAAACAGCCATTCGCACACATACAGGGCCGGCCCAACACATCAAGTTATACGAGCAGTTGCTTAGAGCTCCCTGGTGTAGAAAAGATTTTTTTCAATTGAACAAGACTAAAAATTGGACATTTCGTGCCATTTTTGCCAACAGAGACAAAACAAAAAGCTCGGAGACAAGCGTAATGGACAATTTAGGTAGACTAATAAGTAATTTACTGTCTGCTACGAAACAGCACTCCAAGGATTGTGTGGTTAAAAAAAAACAAAAAACAAATCAAATGAAAGTCATCGCATCACAGACATCAAATTAAACAGAGCTGTGCAAACGCTGCCTCTGTTAAAATATTTTCAGTGCTTTACTTAGCCATCAGCCTTTTTCAGACAGGGAATTGGAGCAGTTATATCTAAGCCGCAAGACGCCATTCACAAAAACTGTCGTGACTTTGCAGAACACTGGAGCGGTAACTGGTCGTGTATGAGGCAAGGTGGAGCAAATACAGTGCTCACTTACATGGTAATCTTTTTTTCAGTGGCTAAAATATGTCTTGCTGCAGCCCTGACAACAACAGCACATTGTTTAGTTTCTGTGACATTCAATTTGGTTCATCAAACACACTAGCAAAGCAACACAGTGCATTTAATCCACAGAGCAGAGTCCTTATACATCTGACCTCCACATGAGGCTGCAAGGGACAACAGAAATCAACACGTTTGCTGATTTTGCATATATCTTTGCAATTACAATCATTTTAACATACTACAATAAGGGGGCCCCCAAAGCAAATCCTGCCTACGGCCCCCAAAGCCTATGGCCGGCCCTGCACACATAATGCCAAAACAGACCTGCACAGTCTTCAATGCACAAACGAGGGAGCACGGTATGTCTTCCTCTGTAGAAAGTTACACAGCAATATGAGTGTTTATTTTACTCACCTGTCTGAAGACACCGAGCCTCGTGCAATCCTCAACAATCTGCTCCAGGTTCAACTTCTCTGCTCCTTCATTTTTAGTCCATAAATAGTCCACTGATCCTCTCTGTCGCACTGCGCTCCACAAAGTTTTCAAACATGTTGCAAAGTTTCTGCAGCTAAAACCGGGACACAGATTATCGTCTCAGACAGCAGAAAGTCCTCACGCTCCTCACCGAGGGGAAAAGTTCATTTAGAAATCACGGCTGGTGGATCCGCCATTGTAGCTTGAAAAGTGTTTCAGCGTTTAGCAATTGGCCAGACAAAACGTGCACCTGTGGGTGACGCAAAACGTGGGCGTGTTTGATTTGGGTTGATGGGGTCACGCATTCCCGGAGTGACGTATTAAACACGTGGTTAGTTAAGGTAGATACAATTTTTTTTTTAGAGAGAGAGGTTTTTTTATGAGCGAGAGATATGCAACCAGTAATTACCTAATTATATATGTATATCTCCTTTTTTGGTTCTTTTCTTACAAGCTTTATTATTACTTACTTACTTTTCCTTGTGACTTTTGTTTTTACTCAGTACAGTTCAAGTAAAAGTAAAATTACTCGTTTTTTAAAAACATACTCAAAAAAGTACAAGTAGGCCTAAACACACAAAAAGTAACAACTTTGCACCAGTAAGAGTAAATGTATTTGGTTACTGCTACTCCTGCATATACAGTAATCAAAACTAAACTGCTACTTCTTGAAAAACCATTAAGCTATATTTAATTACACTGTTGCTATAATTATGGACTTTACCATGCATTTAACATATCATAGGCCCACTTCAAAAATCAATGTGAGTAAACTAATATAATAAGTATATTTATATTGAGTAAAGTAAAATTAATTAAACTATTACACTTCATTTTGATTTAACTGTGTCTCACAGTCAAATGGACTTTCAGTCATATGTTTTGCTGCTTTTATGCCATTTTAAGGAATAGTGGGAACTTATTTAACTTTCTTGCTGGGAGTTAGAGGAGATCAATATCAATCTTCTCATCTAACTCTCAGCAAGAAAGAGAATTAGCAGTGCTGTGCACAGACACTTTATAAAGGCAGGTGCTCACGTGAAAAAAGGGCATCATCTGTGGAAGGGATGCCAGCTGCAACAATCAGACTAAGTGTGCTCTGCTCTCCTTATTTTGTGCTCCTCTCCTTTCCTTTGCTCTCCTCTTAATTTGTTTCCCTCCCATTTATTTTTTAAATAGTCACTGACTAGTTCTAATAATTATCCTCTAATTAATCTTTAAATATCCTTTAAAAATCCCAGAGAACAGACCCATGTAGTGGCTGCAGCTCCAAATTCCTCCTCTGCACTCTTTGCACTCAGTATACTGTCTGTGTGCAGCACCAAAACACATCAGGTTTGTTTAAATTAATCATTAGAGTTGCTGTGTGGCTCCAGCTCTAATCAGCAGTGATGGAAATAAAACTCTTGGGTGAACATGCTAATTTTAGCCCCCTAGCCAGCGAGATACAATCATGCGCTGCCACAAAATACTGTCCGTCTACGTCTGAGCAGCGTTCAAACATCGTTCCAAATTAGTCCGCAACAAGTTTGAAACAGAGACTGAACAAGTAAAGGGAAAAAAAACAAATAACCGCTGTAACATTTTCACTGGCCTCCATGTTGCTGTCAGCTATTTACTAACCTGTTTTCCAGCCCGGACACACCAGAAAAAAAACAAAAAAGACAGAAAGGCATACTCTGCTGGCACTGAAAAATGAGTCTGTGGCCTATTTTTAGCAGGATTTCACATGTTTAAAGAACCTGACTGCATGGCAATTTTTTTGTGGGGAAGGGGTGGTAGTGTATTTTTCAAAATGTCAAACTATCTCTTTAAGATGCAGTTAAGTATATTTGAAGTTGTACTACTTATATATTATTAATACACCAAATTCAGAATCAGTATGTCAAAACTAGCACAATTAAACCCTTTGAAACCTGAGCAAATTGGCTATTTTTTTTCCAAAACATGGGAAGAAGGCAATGAGCAACAAAAGGAGAAATGACCCCAAAATTAGCAATAAATTTGTAAAATAAATAAATAAATAAATAAATAAATAATAGTTGAAATAGTTAAAAATTAGTTTGAAAATAAAAAAAGAAATACATAAATAAAAAGAATGGTGAAAAAGGAAATGACTTGGAAAAAGTGAATAAAATATAATTATTCTGTAGCATAATTTTAAATATGTAATTATGATAATTAGCTGTACATACTTTTTTAAAACAAGAAATTGCACCAATTTGCTCATGGTTTAAAGGCATAAATACTTATGAAAGGCATCTGAAAGCAGCACAAACAAAACTCCAGGTTTCAAAGGGTTAAGTACAAAACTCATAGCATACTGGGGAATAAAAGCAAACATCAAAACACATCAAATGGCATAAATTTAAATAGCTTGTGAAATTGTAATGACTACTGTCGTGACACATAAACTGACCTTTAAGTGAAATTCAGTGAAAATTCCCACACGGAAAAATAAAACCTCACTTCACATGATCCATGTTATAAAAGGTCTTATTTATTAATTTATTACACAGCATATTTGTTAATAAAACATCTGCAAAAAATAAAATACGCCTCACTCTCTAGGTCCGGTGTTAATAGGGTAAATGCAACCGAGATCATTTTAAAGCACAAAAGCGTCACTCAGACTTTCTTTGCATAGACTGCACCACCATTAGTCTCCCTCAGACACTCTTGTCAGCTTAACAAGCCCGCACAGTAGCAAGCACTTTACTGACCCCATTTAATTTGCTATCCTCTAGAGTTTACTTACCCACGGGCCTCTTCTGTTTGGAGCCTACTCTGTAAATGGAAGGTAAGAGCATGACTAATTGCGCTAATTGACCTGAACTCTTTTTGAATATGATAGTTTAGTTGTCACTCTGCTGCGTTTATAAACAGTTTAATGCAGAGTGAAGTTTAAAGGGGGATCTCAAACCTTTGGAGGCCATGACGCTACATATCTCTGTTCCATGTTTTATTATTGTCAGTGAAAGGTTGTCGTATTTACAAG
The DNA here is from genome assembly GCF_026936395.1 of Plectropomus leopardus. Classification (NCBI taxonomy): domain Eukaryota; kingdom Metazoa; phylum Chordata; class Actinopteri; order Perciformes; family Serranidae; genus Plectropomus; species Plectropomus leopardus. The sequence goes on along the minus strand of NC_142187.1, from coordinate 24,861,411 downwards.
CTGAAGTCAAATAAATGAGGATAAAATGTTCCAAAAATACACCATAGCTGAATTTATCCGTCCGAGTTGGTCCATAGAGTAAACGATGAAGAGAGCACGAGGTCATGAGCTTTCTACCTGGTTGTCTCTGGTGCACATCAAATTAACAAATGCTATAATCCCTACAAGTAATCCCGTGTCATAATTCATAACTCTTTGAGTTCATTTGAATGTCAGTGTTTATTTACATAATCAAGTTTTGGGGATAAAAAGCTATGAACATTAAGGAAAGTGTTTTCTAATCATATTTAGAGTTGTATTGTCTGATAATGGTGACAGTGATTATCAAAGTGTCAGTCTTTCATCCACACAATAAAAACTACACCTTCATACAGCCGCTCTATCCAGGAAAGTTATATTCTGACCTCAACCTGTGGGTAAACGTCATATAAGGAGAAAAAGAAACGCAGTTATTCAGTTTACACAAATACATCTAAAGTGTTGGTTTCATCCAACCGATGCTGCCAGCAAACGTCTGTGTAATTAAAGGAATACCGCACCCGCAAAATGACCATTTGTATGTCAGTTTCTCACTGTGTGTTACCTTGAATTTGTGAATAAAACTTTTTTTTTCTCATGCCCCTACAGTGAATGGAAAATCCAAAAAAAGTGGAAAAAGAAAAGAAGTGAGAGAAAAATTCTATTCATAATGATCATAATTAAATCTATAAAATTGTGGTACAAAATATTTTTAAGCACTTTATTCAGGCCATTTCGTTGTTGGTGTTGTTATTTCTTTTTAAACGTGTGTTGTTTATTTATTTATTTTAAACACATTTTCAGTTGACTTTCTTGTACTTTTCACATTTTTTTTGCTAATTTTTGGGTCATTTCTTCTTTCATTGCTCATTGCTTTCTTCCCGTGTTTTTGAAAGAAATCAAGCCAATTTGCTCAAGTTTCAAAGGGTTAAACAGGGTTCCCACACCTTTTCATGGTCAGAATTTCAAAACTTTTCAATGACTTTTCAAGGACCCATAAGAAAATTTTCATTACCATTCAGATATATAATATGAACATAAGTTAACGTTACTCCAAATGTTAATTATATTATTAAACTGTCAGAGTGAACATCTGAACTCTGTAGGCTGAACGTGTCATTAGCTCAAAATCTCAAAAATAACTAACTTTTTAACTAACTAATTATGATCCTACATGTTAAATCACACTGTCACAACATTTTTCTCACCCCACGTGACCGGCATTATTATAACATATCAGTTTCGAACATCATTTATACTTAATTCCAGCAGAAATCAAGCAATGTGTGTGATGGTTACAAAAACGTCACCACTGACTCATATCAGAGTCAGGTTACGTCAACTGCTGCAGAAAATACATTTGATTTGACCTTTTCAGTGACATGAGTTTCTCACTCTGTACTGGAGTAGTTGCCCTAAGTGTCGAAACTGTGGCCACACTGTGCGTGTCATCCCATCACTAAATGTGGTGCCTCTGTGCGTTGGTGTCTGATATCGACGGCCACTTACTGAGCATCTGTATTTTGAGGATTTTGGAGGGGGGCTGGGTTGATTTGGGTACTACTGAGCCTACAACTAGATAAATGAAACTTGGATTGCACTACAAGAGCTGTGTGAGTTTGTAAACTAATTTAAATAACTTTTTTAAATTCGCTGGTCACCATGGAGACAGGACAAAACCAAAGTTTTCTTCATGAATTCAATGTAACATGGGGTGAGTAACTGATATACAAATAGCCATTTTGTGACTGAAGTATTCCGTTAAGTTTTGTATAAAAAATCAGATTCAGAATCAGATTTGTCGCCATTTATCTTAAACTCTAGTCCAGTGGAAATTAAATTTTACTGCTAATTCAAGTATGAATGTAGGTAAAAGTTTTCACCCAAAGAACACGCAAAGAAATGGAAATATAGAAAGTGTTATCATATTATGTCATCGTATCCAGTGTCCAGACAAGTCCTCGCAGAAGTTCAAGTGATGTGGAACAAAGAGGCTAAAACCAGATTTGTTTTAACTCTCCAAATCTTGAATAAAATTACATAGAAAAGCAGACTACCTTGGGAAAAGAACTGCATTATTTCATTGTGACGTGATCATAAGGATGTCTGAGGATCAAGAGAGGGACAAACTCACTTAAAAACATTTCTGAATTGCACATTTTGTGTCCATTCAGTCTTTTTGTGAAGTTTCGTTCATGTTTAGGTCCACAGTTATTCCAGAAATCCCAGAAATCTGAAACATCTTCATAGATATCAAGTATGCAACTCTTAAAGAGGTCTTTTATTTTACCGCTGTCCTTTTTCCAGTTTTCCTGTCCATCATTTTAGGCCACGGTCACGACTTCAGCAGCGTTTCACACGGGGTCTGGTGAGAACAGCGCCTGTCAGGTGGCGTATTTAAGTTTAGGTGTCTGTGAATTACATGAGATGCTGGAAAGAGAAGGAAATCCCGCGGTAGTTGCGCTGCCTTGGCTCTCCACAAACATCGGGTCCAGACAGGCGACTTTGGCAGCAAAAAAGGCGTGAATACAATGAAGCACTGCAAAGAGGTTTGAGAACTCTAGCTCCTGAGGGAGGAGAAAAAAATCAATGCTCAAGTCAAACATAAGTAATTTATTTTTCTATAACCTTGCTTCTTTGAAATTCGTGTTGAATAACCTTCTCTCTGACATTAAACATCCTTTAGAGTCAGTTACCTTTGCTTCAATAGATTTGGAGTCTTGATTTTGGAATAAAAACTTGATCTTGCTTTTTCCATCATCAGATGATCCTTTCAGCTGGGAGAACTTGTATCTCCACAGGACTGCCTGAAACACAGAAATAACAAAGATTATACACGTCTTACGTTAAAGCACCCCTACGGTGTATTTACGCCTTTTTTGTGTTTTTCATATTTGACCTGACAATGTTGTTTAGCTGTGCCATTTGCCAAATACTTTTTAATGAATGTATTAACTTTGTGCTGAAAGTGAGATAAAGGAGGATGTCGCTAAAATAAGATGATGACAAATGACTTAGTAGAATCTGTAAGTCGTACATCATCCTCCAAGCTCGCACACACTGCTCTGTCATAAACAATGTTGTCAGTCAGTCGCTCAAATGGTCTGTATTTTCCCTTAAAGGTAGCATGCTAGCATAGTTATCTTAGATATCTCTCTGTGTAGTTGCCCTAAACTTACTTTAGTGTGTTTTATTTTCACAATCACATTTGTAGCCTATGTGCAGTGAACGGCTGCAATCAATGCAGTGAATTACAACAAATCCCACCGGCTGAATGAAAACAACACTGACTGTCTCTTTCACTCGCTCTCTTCTTTACCGTCTCTAGGCCTCAGGGCACCACAGGAAGGATAGACATGTTTTTGAGGTCCACTGTCTGAAATGCAGTTTCTGGATGTGTTGAAAACACTTTCTACAGCACCAGCTTCTAACAGGTCCAGAAGCGCACAACTTTCAGTCAAAAAGTCCCGTTAGAATAACAAAAAAGAAAAAAGAAAATCTCAGCGCTGCCCAGAGCAGAGTTGGTGCTGTGAGTTGAGACGAGAGCGGCCTATGCTTGTGGACTGTGCACCATCACACAACTTTGTTTCAAACAGTGGGCCTCAGAAACACATCTATCCTTCCTTTGATGGACTGTGGCCGGCGTGTGGCTGTGTGGCTCCTCAGTGCAACAGCAGACAAACGGCGTCTCGTCACAACAACCGACAGCTACAGCAGAAAGGCAGAGCGAGTGAAAGTGAGAGTCGGCGTGAAGTCCTAATAATTGTCTTATTTGTGTTTTGATAAACAGTAAATTAATCAAATGAAATGCCAAATTGCTGTTTTCCAAACTACTGTAGTTATAATCTTATTGCTATGGTTATGGATTATCATGACATTCTAATATTAAACAACGAAACAACAAATTAAATTAAATACATATACATTTAATAGTTTCCTTGCTATGAAACACACCCTTATTCTCTGTTTGAGAAAAAATATTAAAAAGGAAGAAAAACTGGCAGGAGCAGGGCTTTAAACAAACCGCATCTATAAATCTATATTTACTGAATTCTTTTATATGTCACAATTTCATGAATAATTCATGTTTAAAATCCACATGGATCCAGTGAGAAATGGGGCACGTCAGCAGATCAACCACATAATAGTTGTTTTGAGGTATAAACGTGTTATTTTTCCCATTGAGAAATGCAACAAGCCACAGCTTATTTCACCTGAAACTGCAGAGCTTCAGTGATTCAATTATTGTTGAATAAACAAAAGCTGCACAGCGAGCCAGACGACCGTCGCAGACCGACTCCTCAGGTAGACAGCTGGCCGTGCTTTCACATGAATATGTATCTGTAAGCGTTCCTGCCACTGTAATAATTACTGTGACGCCAATCTGATTAATTCTGGCATAAGAAATAATGTTTAACATGCCGTACACAAAAGGGCCCACTGAGATGTTTTGAAAACAGAGCAGATTTCATGATACATGATCAAGTTGTACCATCGCTCCAGCTTTCCTTTAAAACCAAATCTGCCTCTGACGGAGGTGATGATATCGCCGTGTGTCTGCTGTGTCAATAACAAGTACAGAATGTAATATCATATCTTTATTGTGGCCGACTTGGGGGCAAAAAAACTGTGTTAATAATGTTTCCTTTTAACAGTGGCTCTCAAACTTTTTTTTTCAAGCCCCTCTTCAGAAGCTGGAAAAAGTTCAACCCAACCCATATTAAAAAAAAAAAAGTCGATCATTAACAATAATTAGGGATGCAACTAATAAACTAGATTTACTGTCAAGTGGTTATATTTCTTCAAGCACTTGTCAAGTTGCAATTACAGTTTAAATACATGTCTATGAAAACATAGAAGATCTATACAATCAGCAAAGTTTCAAGATTAACCTTTGACCTTTTAGATATTTTATTTGTGTAAAACTTTTGTCATAATAAGCAGATGGTTTTGGCAGAAAACATGTTTTGTGTGGTCACAGTAACTTTGACCGTTGTCCACCAAATTCTCATAAATTCATTAAGTCCAAATGGACGTTTGAGCCAAATTTAAAGAAATTCCATCAAGGTCTTCTTGAAATATCATGTTCACATGGATGTGACTGATGCAAGGTCACAGTGACCTTTGATCACCAAATTCTAATCAGTTTATTGTTGAGTCCAAGTGGACGTTTGTACCAAATTTGAAGAAATTCCCTCAAGTTGTACGTTAGATATCACATTTACAATAATGAGATGGAAGGATGTACTGAAGGTTGTGGGGATGTAAGATGTGCTCTCTTTTATTATCTTTATTTATATAATTTACTGCTTCTACTTGCCTGTTTGCACTATTGTATCTTGCATATTGTACATATGTGCATTTTTAATGTTGTACTGTTTTATGTGTTTGTATCTTTTCTGTGTCTGAGCGAAGCCAAAGGCACAATTTCCACTGAGGTGGAAAATAGAGTCTCTTTCTCTCTATGTATGTGCAGACAGACAACCCGAGGGGGGAAAAAAAGCCTCTGGTCACAGCTATAGCCAGCGTGAGGCATGAAAAGGATCCATGCTAAATTTTAGTGAAATAAAGGTCATCAAGTATCAGAAAACTCTTTACTTTTAACTTTATTTTTTCCCACATAAGTTACATCCACTCCATTTCTTTCCTTTTTACACTTTAAGAGTTCTATATTATTTGTTTTGAGTATTTTATTTGTTCTAGATGTTTGCTTTATTTATATTAAGTTTAAATACTGTATTTTCTTTTTCTTGGTTTTTGTTTATTTAGTGTTGTTTTGTAAGAGCTGGGCAGCACTATGGGCACCTCGTGTTTTATAGAGGTAAGCAGCTATAGGATCAGCATGCACCTGGGAGGGACTTTGTTTGTTCTTATTTACCAGAGAAAGAGAGTCAGCCAGAGTTATGATTTCTTCGTTCTTTGTTTTCTAAATAAACCACAAGAAAACGCTAAAATATGAGAATGGACAATGGATTTTTTATTTTATTTAATTTTTTTAATGTTTTTGTGCTTGTGTTCACTGCAGTACTGTGGAGCATGAATTTGATGACGTGTGATTTTGATTTAAGATAATTAGCCATCATACAAAAGTTTAAATGCTGGTCTTCACCTGAAGTACATCAAGTACTTTTCTTGTGTGGTATTACTTCCTCTACTTATATACTCATACCTACACCTACTTATACTGTCGGAGGAAATCAAAGGCATGAGAAAAGCATGCAATCTCCCCAAAGAAAGGCCCCAGGGACCAAACTTCAGAGCTTTCTTGCTGTTGTTGCTGTGCTTTAAATATTATAAATAATTGTGCTATATATATGTCCTGGCACGGTCATCCTTGTTCTATATGTTCCAATTAAGTTTGTTGCTGTTTTTATGCTGTGTTTTATACGGGAACGATAAAAACTAGAGCGACATTGGAACATTACGTCCTGAGCCAGCAGATTACAGCTCAACTTGTCGAACAGTTTTATTTGTGCAGTTTCTGATTGAAACTAATTCAAACATGCTTTGTTAAATTTGCCCATAGCAGCTTTTAATTACAAAGTAATCCCACCCTGTGTGTTGATTGCAATTGCAGTTTACATATGGATTGTGTTTTGTGCATTTCTCTCAGTAAACAATATGCTGGCAACACTTTTATCGTCCTTGGGGGACATTGCTGCTACACACTGACGGAATTAGGGCCAAGATCTTAAGAGAACAATATGGCAGCGCTTGTGTCCTGCTCATCCACATAATGTGCACCAGTGGAGTAGTCTGCATGGCGCTCAGATTTGGGGAAAGGCCAAAGAAAACTGTGGGAACGAGTGAGAGGTTTGAGCTGAGGGGGAGAAGCCGTCAAAACAAATGTGAACATACTCCCAAAAGGCACTCAGAGCAGAATAAGTCATAAGCACCAAAAAAAGAAAAAGTGAGGCTGAGGCATCACGATTAGTTTCATCACACTGTGCAATACAACTGTCTGAAATCTCCCTCTGAAAGGATCTCTTTTGTATTTGTATTGATGATAAAGTACTCTCTAACACTCACCTTTGAAGCTGCATCAAAGCACACAAAGCCCATACTGAAGTCAACTGTAAGTCCCATAAGGTGGCTCTCCATGATACAGGCATATGTTTTACACTACAAAATAAAAGAACAAGATGTTACCCACAAGTGCTACACAAGGACACAAAAGCCTCTTTTGCTCTGCTGAAAATGTCATACGAGTGTTATCAATCTTTGTGCTGAAACGACTGAGCTGGAACCGTGCGCTGGATTAAAATCATCACCATTCCCCGCACGTTGCCTACTGTTCAGGTGCCGACCTGTATCCTCTCCACCTCCAGGAAAGTGGCCATCTGAAAAGCCTTTTCCCAGATCAGCAGCTCGCACTCCAGTTCCACGCTGAAGAACATGTCCTCCCCGCTCTCCGTCTGCACACTGAAGCAGTGCTTCCTCTTGTCCAGAAGGTCATTGTCCTAAGATAAGACAGTAGAGCTGCCATGCTGATCAGGTACGGACGGACAGAGTGACGTGGAGATAAGACAAAGCAACAGCAGTGCAGCTTCCTGAAGCTAAAGGGTGGCTATTTTCTCTGACGACAGAGTGCAGCTTTAAAACCCTTTAAAACCCGAGCAAATTGGCTTAATTTCTGTCTGCCATTTCAGCCATGTTCTCAAAGAAAATCAAACCAATTTGCTCAAATGTTTGAATGCAAGTGAAAGGCATTTGAATGCAGCACAAGAAATCTGATGTCAGTCAAGGTTTGAAAGGGTTAAAAAGCACTTGAATTATTTCACTCTAAAACACTCACATAAATGTAATGCATATATATGCAAACTGAACCACACGATGATTTACACTCATGTATCTTTTCATAGTTTTGTAACCCTGTGTTATAGGCGCTGCAAAGGTCAACTTATATCTGATTTAATATGCGAATTTATATGAATCTAATTTGCCTTCATGAGTTTCGAGATAATGAGCTGCAGTGAAATTCTAACAATCAAATTCAAAGTGACTTCGAACCTGCGGAGACCGAATACGATCTGAACCCTGAGTGTCTCTGTGGAATTGAAGTAGAACACATTCAAATAAATCAGTGGGTTATATAAGTGCATTCCTCAGTTTTCTAATTTATATTCTCTCAATGTATCCAGTGTGAGAAGAGCTGCGTTTCTAAATGCTTAAGAGATGAAACAGAGGAGGCTGCCTTACCTTTAAAATCTTGCACATTATCTCATACACAGTAAAGCTTTTCTCGGCTCTGGTCCAGTCCCATGTCGTCACCTGAAACATTGTATGCTTTGTTAGCAGAATGACTCAATTAAAGAGGAAAAAAGCAGAATAACTGTCCCTAAAAGTATAACTGATGAAAATCGTCTAAATTAAAAAACAACTGACCATTTGCTAAACCCCACAACTCTTGGTCATTGTTTTTACACCAGTAAAGCTTTCTTTCAGTTTACAACGATAACACTGGCAGAAAACTTTTCACGAGCCTTTAATTTTTTTTAAACAATTTCTACAAATATGGCTCTTCAGTTAACACAGAAATTAACAAAAGCTTATTTTTCATGTCTAGCCAACGATAGTGCACTAAAATGAACTAAGTAGCAGCTTTTGTCAGCGAGAGGAACTTAATGCAAATGCTACAACTCTGTTAGTGTTTCTTAGCCTCCAGGAAAGCAGCTCAGCCCTGCAGCAAGTTTTCCCAGCGGCCACTCGCAGCATTGCAGAAATATTATCCCCTGCAGCCCAAAAACAATTTTTTCCAAGGGCCACCGTTATAAAAGAGACATTCTATAAAACTACACATCTCAAATTGCAAACAAGGTCAATTATGACTCTTTCTATTTTTTGATCCGTGGAGGTTTTATATTTGTAAAACTTCACTGGGTCCATTCTGAACGGACTGCAAGTGACTGGTGAGCGTGTCAAGTTTGTGAAAACACTTAATTTTGAAGTACAGTGACTTTTCAGCACATTTTTTTGAAGTACTGTTTCCATTTATTCTTGCAATAAGTTTTATTTCTTGGTGTTCAAAGCCGCCGTGTTGGTAACATTTTGTGAAATTCAATTTGTGGTATAATGCTGTATTCAGGAGGCTAGTTAGCCGGACATGCAGCATCCAGCTTTCATTAGAGCAGATAAATACACTGTTTAAAGCATTCATTACACTTTGGCTCTTGTGCTTTTGGTTTTGTAGAGGTAATGATAAAGACTACACCCAACATACTCTTTATATACAAAGTATCACCCTCACTACAATCACTTACACCGCCTTGACATGTGGAGAAATCTAAAGCTTGACTGGACGGCTGTGCCAAGTTATGGTTGCTGAGCTGTGATTGGAAAATCAATGTTCTGGGGTCAGTTATTGATGAATGGTTGTTAAGATCAAAACTGTCATCTTGCCGTTTCAGGGAAATATTCATCAAGCTGTAGGTAACTAGTCTGCAGTAATGAAGAAGCCTGTCTCATCGTCGGAACAAGCGGGCTCTTTTATTCAGCCATCCACTCACATTAGCATATTCCATTTATATTAGCACATTCAAGTTGAGCAGGCAATTCCAGTTTCCTATCAATCTTTTCCCATCTCCAGTAGCATCGACAGCTTATCCCTCTTGTCATAATCACTTAAGTGGCTGGCAGAATGTAAACAGATTTAATGATCATCATCAATCAAGAGGAAGATCAATGCAGCACAAAGGGATTATGATTGAGCTGCTTCCTTCTTTTTTTTTTAACAGGAAAACATTTTCTCCTTTAACAGTACATTAACATGAAATGAAAAATCTCCCGCAGAGCTAAACGACGTTCAGTGCAAACACAGAAGTTTGTCGGTTTAAAGGGGAAACAAATAAAGATTAAGTGGGAACTTACAGGAGGTGCTGAAAACTTGAAGAGTGAGGAACCCCTCAAAGCGAGGAACTTTGGTGAATACATTCGGTCCTGAACGGAGTCCTGCTCCTTCTCGTCTACCCAGCCCATGTAGATAATCTATCAAACGATAAAGAGACACATGGTCATTAAGGATGCCGAGTGTATGTGGGCAAAAGTTGAGCTTTATTATGTTAAAAAAAAAAAAAAAATCTAAAAATACTCTAAAATCGAGTAAGAAATAGTTCAGATAATCCATGAGTAACGAGGTCCTGCATGAACACATTAAGGACTGAATGGATCCATACCTAAATGATCAATGCTGCTGACACTAAGTGTTGTGTTGACTGTCAATACTGGCATCAGGAGGATCAATACTAAATAATATGCATATTCTTGAACTGGATCAAGTTTTCAGACTCCTCTTGGTAGAAACTGAAGAGTCTGCTGCTTTTTTTGTGTGCAACGGTGCATGTACAAATCACATTATTTCTTCAGAGGATTTATACAATTGTCAAACCTTTGTTTTTTTACCATTACAAACTATTTTGTTTTGTCACACATGAAATGAACTGAACTGAGAAAAATAAACACAAATCTGTGTTATCATCTACCTCTAGTTTTGGTTATTTCACAAAAGATATTGCACTCATTTCAAATGTCATCAATGCATTTAATGCTCGTTATCTGTGTTTATCAACCTCATACTCAATGTGATCTCATCCTTACTCTGTCATGATTCCTGCATTCTCCTCCTCCCCTTCACTGCCAGTACTTTTCCATTCACCTCACTCTGACCTGCTCTTTCTGCTGGCCACGCCCACTGCTGCAGTCTGCTCTCCCCCACAGCTGCAGCTCATCATCAATCAGTCCAGTACTTAAGACTCTCGCACACGTTCATTCACTGCCAGATTGTTCCTCTGCCATGCATGACTTTCCAGCGTTCTTTTGCCAGATTTCCTGTTGCCGACTCAGTTTGTTCCCGACCAACCCTCCGTGGCTCGCCACCCGTGTACCTCCACCTGCCTTCTGTCCCTGACCACGCAGCTGCTCGCTGCTTCGCATCTCTGACGGGTTTCACTGGCAAGACCTCCCCGTCACCACGCATTTATCCTTCAGCCTGCTCCTCCTCGACGGTAATTGCCAGTATCCTCGGACTGTTTCCTCGCCACGGATCCTGCCTGTCCCCGACCACGACTCCAGCGCTTCCCCGACGACGCTTCCACACGGGTTGTCGGTTCCTCGAGCTACGGGTTTCCTACTCTCCAGCCACAGTGAGTTCCAGCTTGTCTTCATCTCGGGATTACCAGAGACATTAACTGGGTAATTCAAGAACGGATAAGAACATTTGTGAGCTGATCTTTAGTTGTGTTGGCGATAATAAAGCTTATTACCAACTGACTTTGAGTGTTGGCGTACTGCTTCTGGGTTCATACACACCCCGTTTCAGTACAATCTGGCCAACAATGGACCCAGCAGACTCTAACGCTCTACAGTCACGCTCTAGCCCGTGGTTGAGGGAATGCTCCAGCAACACGAGGCTCAGCTTTCCTCCAACGCTGCTGAGGCTCGCATTCTGCCTCGGGCGTTGGAGCGAAGCTTAACCCTGCTGGCGAACCAGGTACAACAGATGGCCACCACGCTGACCCAGCACGCCATTCCTGGTTCGATCCTCGTTCAGACGGCTCCCAACCCGCGCCACCTCCAGCGCCGCACCAACCCCGGTCGGTACACCTAACGCCACGCTGGAGATCCAGAGGGCTGCAATCCGCTTTTGACAAACTGCTCCATCCTGTTTGCTCTGCAGCCACACACGCTCGCCACGGAGGGCGCCAAAGTGGCCTTCGCCATTAACCATCTCACTGGGTCGAGCACCCGACTATGGGGAACAGCAGAATGGGACAGAGGTACACCCGCCTGTGTTTTGTTTCAAGCCTTCGCGGATGAACTACGGAAGGTTTTTGGTCCAGTGTCTTTGGGCCCTGACGCCACCGGGGCTTACTGAACTAGCGGCCAGGGAAGTCGGACGGTCACGACCACGCTATTGACTTCAGGACTCAGGCTCGACAGAGCAACTGGAATTGGCCGCCCAGTGCGACGCTTCCTCAATGGGCTAGCACCATACATAAAGGATGAACTGGTCTCCTTTGAGCTTTCCTCATTCTCTCGATGGTCTCATTGAAGTGACCTCTTAGACTGGACAGGCGGATTCAGGCGCAGGAGAAAGGAGCAGCTGCCTGAGTGGGAGGTTCCCACCGGTTTTCTGTCACCAGCGGGTTCCACTCACCACCTGTAACGCCCAGCGGACCCGAGTCTGGGAGGGACGGAGCCGATGCAGGTGAGCCAACCAGATTATCTGCTGAGGGAGCGTGAGAGACCACGCTGGGGAGACTCTGCTTGTACTGTGGACAGGCTGGACATTTCTCTCCAGTTGCCCAGTAAAGGTCGGGCTCAGCAGTAGAGAGGGCATCCTGCTGAGCCGCTCCCAGAACTCTGCCTCCAGTCTCCGCCCCTTGTTCCACGGCAGCTCCTGTTGGGTGATAAGTTTCACACCCTCGCCACGTTCATTGACTCTGGTGCCGATGTGAATCTCATCGACGAGGAACTGGCTCGACAGCTGGGATTAACCCTGGTCTCCCTACCACGTTCTGTTCCAGCTAACGCCTGGATGGTCACCTCCTGGGAACCGTGGACTCCATCAGACTACTCCTGTCTCCATGCTCCTGTCTGGTGAACACTGCGGAGACCATTCAATTCCATGTCCTGAGGTCCCCAGAATTGCCTCTGATCCTCGGATACCCCTCATCCGCCACAATCCCCACATAGACTGGTCCACCGCCTGGATTGGCATGGGGTTCTTCCTGTCAACAGACCTGTCTTCGTGGCAAGAGGCTTCAAGGGGGATCACCCGCCCTGCACCACACCGGATCTCTCAAGGGTGCCCACAGAGTACCACGACACGGGAGGTGTTTAACAAGGCCAGGGCCACCTCTCTACCGCCCCCACCGCCTTATGACTGTGCCATCGATCTCCTTCCCGGAGCGGTCCTCCTAAGGGTCGGTTTCACTCACTCTCCGCACCAGAGAGAGAGGCTATGGACATCTACATCAGAGACTCTCTGGCTAGCGGAATCATCCGCCGCCCTCATCTCTCTGCGGAGCCGGGTTCTTCTTGTGGGGAAGAAGGACGGTTCTTTACGGCCCCTGCATAGACTATAGGGGGTTGAATGAGATCACGGTGAGGAATCGTTACCCCCTCCCTCTCATAACGACGGCTTTTGAACTTTTACAAGGGGCGACGATCTTCACCAAGCTTGATCTTCGGAACGCTTACCACCTGGTCCGCATTCGTGAGGGGGACGAGTGGAAGACGGCCTTCAATACACCCACAGGACACTATGAGTATTTGGTGATGCCGTTCGGGCTCACCAATGCTCCAGCCGTTTTTCAGTCCCTGATCAACGACGTGCTCAGAGAACACCTTAATAAGTTTGTGTTCAGATATTTGGACGATATTCTGATTTTCTCCCGACCAAACAAGAAACACGCTCACCATGTACAGACTGTGTTGCAGCCAAGCTTCTCCAGAACTCCCTGTTTGTTAAGGCGGGAGAAATGTGACTTTTATGCTTCCTCTGTGTCTTTCCTGGGCTACATCATTGGTCACAATAGCATGGAAATGGATCCTGCTAAGGTCTCCGCCATTACCATGGCCGCACCATTCCGTAAGCAGCTGCAACGATTCCTCGGTTTGCCAATTTCTATAGGAGATTCATCCGGGGTACAGCACGGTGGCAGCCCCCCCTCACGGGCGCTTTACCTCTTCCAAGGTTCGGTTCCGCTGGTCTTCTGAAGCTGATGGCGCCTTCGAACACCTCAAGGGTCGCTTCAGCTCTGCTCCCATTCTCCTCATCCCCGATCCTGATGGGCAGTTCGTGGTGGAGGTCGACGCCTCGGATGTGGGGGTGGGAGCAGTCCTCTCCCAACGCTCGGCCGAAGATGGCAAGCTGCATCCCTGCGCCTTCTTCTCCCGACGATTGTCGCCAGCTGAACGCAACTATGACATTGGCAACCGCGAGCTTCTGGCGGTTAAGTTGGCGTTGGAGGAGTGGCGACACTGGCTAGAGGGTACCGGAGTCCCTTTCCTCGTGTGGACTGACCACAAGAACCTAGAGTATATCCGGACAGCCAAGAGACTCAATCTCGCTAAGCCCGGGGCCTTTTCTTCGCTTCTCCTTCACTCTCTCGAGACCGGCCGGGGTCCCGAATGTCAAACCCGACGCCTTTCTCGCCAGTTCCTGGAGGAGGAGGGAGAATCTCCCTTTCTGACAATATTCTTCCTGCCTCTCGACTCCTGGCATCTCTCACATGGGAGATCGAGACCGTGATCCTGTCGGGCGTTGGAACAGCAACCGGGTCCCAGCGCCTGTCCTCAGAACCGGCTTGTTTGTTCCCGAGAGGTTCAGGGTCTGAGGTGTTGCAGTGGGCCCATTCGTCTCGCTCTCACCTGCCATCCTGGCATCACTGCATTCAGGGAGGTCTTGCAACGACGTGTTCTGGTGGCCCACCCTGGTTAACGACACTCAAAGACTTTGTAGAACTCCTGTCCGGTCTGCAACCAATGTAAGACTCTCGCCGAGCTCCTGCTGGTCATTTGCACCTCTTCCTGTTCCTCATCGCCCATGGTCCCACATCGCCTGGACTTTGTCACCCGGTCTGCCACTGTCAGGAGTCAACACCACGATCCTGCCAGTGGTAGATCGGTTCAGCAAGATGGCACATTTTGTGCCTTTACCCAAGCTCCTTCAGCTAAAGAGACAGCGGATTGCTACTGCAGCATGTCATCAGACTGCACGGCATCCCTTCAGATGTGGTCTCCGATCGGGGCCCCAGTTCACCTCAGCATTCTGGAGGGAGTTCTGCCGCCTTCTGGGGCGCCCACCAGCCTGTCCTCCGGTATCACCCCAATCCAATGGACAGACTGAAAGGATGAATCAGGAGATGGAGACGGCACTGCCGCTGTATGGCTTCACCAATCCTGCCTCCTGGTCATCGCAGCTCTTGTGGGTGGAGTTCTCGCCCCACAACACCCTTCAGAGTTCCGCCACTGGGCTCTCCCCTTCCAGTGTGCCTATGGTTACCAGCCTCCTCTGTTTCCTGCCCAAGAGAGGGAGACGGCCTACCCCTCGGTGGAGGACTTCGTCCGCCGCTGCCGCCAGACCTGGACCCGGGCCAGGGCCACGCTGTTGCGGGTCAGGTCACACTCGGGCGGCTAATCGGGCGCTGCTCCCAGGCACCTCCTACCGGGTGGGCCAGCAGGTTTGGCTGGCTACCAGGGATCTTCCGCTGAGGGTGGACTCCTCAAAACTGGCTCCCAAGTTCATCGGTCCATTCCCTGTTGAGAAGGTCGCCAACCCGTGGCAGTCCGCTTTGAAGCTTCCTCGTGCCATGAGAATCCATCCCACATTCCACGCCTCCAAGATCAAGCCGGGTCCGGGAGAGTCCCTTGCAGCCAGCCTCAGCCGCCTCCTCCGCCTCGGATCATCGACGGGTCCCCGGCTTATACGGGTCCGTCGGGCTCCTTCGGGTCCAGGCGCCGCGGCAGAGGCCTCCCAGTACCTTTGTCGATTGGGAGGGGTACGGTCCGGAGGAGCGATCCTGGTCCCGGCTCGGCAGGTTCTGGACCGCCAGCTCATCATGGGATTTCCATCGCTCCATCCGGACCAGCCGTCCTGCAGTTCCTGGCCGTGGGTCTTCCGCCTGCCTGCCTCCGTCTCCTGCTCCTGGACCTTCTGGGTTGGGGTCCTGCTCCAGGGGTTCCTTGCCGCCGCCGGTGGGGGATCCTCCTTCTGATGACGGCGACGACGACGACTACGACGACGTCGACGAGATGGTTTCTGCCGGGTCCGAGGAGTTCTGACCCTCCTTCCGGGGCCCTCCGCCCACCCGGCTTGTGACTTTTGGGTTTGGGACGCCATGGGTCAGCCCCTTGGGGGGTTCTGTCATGATTCCTGCATTCTCCTCCTCCCCTTCACTGCCAGTACTTTTCCATTCACCTCACTCTGACCTGCTCTTTCTGCTGGCCACGCCCACTGCTGCAGTCTGCTCTCCCCCACAGCTGCAGCTCATCATCAATCAGTCCAGTACTTAAGACTCTCGCACACGTTCATTCACTGCCAGATTGTTCCTCTGCCATGCATGACTTTCCAGCCGCTCTTTTTGCCAGATTTCCTGTTGCCGACTCAGTTTGTTCCCGACCAACCCTCCGTGGCCTGCCACCCGTGTACCTACCTGCCTTCTGTCCCTGACCACGCAGCTTCGCTTCGGGCGTTCAAGCATCTCTGACGGCTTCACTGGCAAAGACCTCCCCGCTTCGAATTACCACGACGATTTATCCTTCAGCCTGCTCCTCGACGGTAATTGCTGTATCCTCGGACTGTTTCCTCGCTACGGATCCCCTGCCTGTCCCCGACCACGCACCCAGCTGCTTTTCCCCGACGACGCTTCCACACGGTTGTCGGTTCCTCGAGCTACGGGGTTTCCTACTCTCCAGCCACAGTGAGTTCCAGCTTCGTGTCTTCATCTCGTGGGATTACCAGAGACATTAACTGGGTAATTCACCCGAAGAACGGACAGAACATTTGTGAGCTGATCTTTAATTGTGTTGGCGATAATAAAGCTTATTACCAACTGACTTTGAGTGTTGGCGTACTGCTTCTGGGTTCATACACACCCCGTTTCATACTCATTATATTTTGCAGCTTGGGAAATAGCTGCCTGTGTTACTACAATGACACAGCAGACAGCCTCTTAAATTGTATTCTGAAAAAAGACAGGGTCAGCGGTAAGAGGGGCTGGGCAGTTTAGTTTAGGCGAGAAAACAACTTGGTTACAGTCAAGAAAAGATAATGAATGGTACTAAAAAACACCAATGCAGCAGCAAGAAGGGGCTAGCAGTTAGGTTTACGTAACAAAACAACTTAGTGGTGGTTGTAAAAAGATTGCAGATGATGCAAAAATACCCGACTTTGAGTGGCACAAACATGCAAATAGGAAGGGATTTACAGTTATGTTCACTTATGTTTCATAAAAGCCTGCATATGTCGCAAAAATGAATGATTTTTTTTGGTCTCAAACACTGCTCTCTTAACAATTTTAATCAGAGCAGTAGCAGGTTCAATAGGTTTCACTTTCAGTTTTGTTAGGTTTTGGTTCCAATATTACGTGGTTAGGATTAGAAAAAAGATCATGGTTTGGGTTAAAATAATAACATTTGTTACGTAAAATAATGTAACGTAACCTGACAAACTTATGTCGGTCAGTTAAAGTATGTCAACATTGACATTTGGTTTCACATGGAACCCGAATCCTGGTCTCCAGAGTGATAGTCTGAACGTCTGAAAAACACACTGCATGCATGAGCGGCTACAACGTGTTTCACACTTGTGGTGTTCACACCAGCACTGTGTTGCTGTGACCCTTCTGCAGGCCTGTCTGCTTCTATGAGTGCTATATTTCCACATTTGTAAGCACAGTTTTAATTTATTAAAGACATTGTGCAAGCTCCTGCACTGTCAACACCAAGTCTTGCAAATGTTTCACAATAAAATGCCTTGTTTCAACAACTGATGGGATACTGTCAACAGAGACGTTGTCAGAGGACTTTTATTTTGAAACAGAAGCAGGAAAGTTTACATAAAACAAATATGCTTGTATTTCTTCATCTCTGTGATACATAAAGACATTGAAACTGTAATAAAAGGTGGCATACAGTCAATTCAATCATCAGAACACCATTTCACTGTCTATTTCTGCTGACAACTGTGCGTAGCATGTGGAAAAAATTGGATGCACAAAAAAAAAACAACAGCTGTGGCAATGCTCACGCCCTGCTGACACAGGCAGTGTGTTTCAGGCGTAACGCTTCGTCACCTCAATTCCGTCTTTGATCCTATCATAATTTCTATGGCCACTCAGGTATGACACAGGTCATAGATGTGGCAGGCCCCTTTTAGCCCATATCTATGAGGCTGATAACACCCATTCAAGCAAGTGATAACATTTGAAGCAGGTGCATGTCTGTATTTGTTTTTCTGGGCAGTGCACAGTTGGATAAAGGGATAAAATATGATGATTAATGAAATATTCAACAATATTGTGCTTGAAATTTGTAGGGTTGTTTGCAAAAAATGCATATTCAAACAACACCCACAGAATTTAATAGTATTAAACTCTTTATATTTCACAGGGGTGTCTTTTTTTTCCACAATTTCAACTTGGATTGTTGCTTATTTAATCATGAATATTCATTTTTTTATAGAGAAATACTTGAGAAACCAATTTCTCAGGGGCTTTAAAGATTAACCAAGCGGGCACGTCTGTTTGCATCCAGCAGATTAAATACCTCAGGAATCAAAGTACTTCACAACAGTGATGCAAAAATCATATAAAAACCCCTCATTACAAAATAAGACACAGAAGTGCTTAAGATTTAGCTAAAATAGCATAAACAGTGTGTCACGGTATGTAGCATCACCTTATCCGCCCTACATGACAAGACAAAAGATATAAAGTTAAGTATTCTTGAAAAAACAGATGGGGAGATGAAGAGAAAGAAAGTAAAGTGTCCACTGCAAATGTTCTGAGACATTATTTCAGACATCAAGAGAATCTCAACATCAGTGCTCATTAAATTCAGGGTGATTGCAACCCAAGCAAAATGTTTGCTTGCTTCTCTGTTTGCAGTTTTTTGATGGATGGCAAAATGAGAGAATGAAAGATTCGGGACAAGCCGGCGGCGTTGTATTTCTTAAAAGAATTGTCAAGTGAATTCACGTTATTTTGTGCGCGGCAGACACCAAAATAAATTAGTAACAAAAAAGGATTAACTCCCCATGTTTAGACTGAGAGATGACACTGCAAATTAACTGACTGAAGGCACTTAAGTTGTTTTCTGATCATTTTTCACTGGATGGATTTTAATGATGCAAACACTCTCCTTGTGTTGCAATCATTGGCAAGATTGTGCCGTGTCCTTTCTGTGACTCGCTGACCTGGTTTGATTTTTTAAGATAAGGATAAAACACACAGATTAAAGACAGCCAGAGTGAAAACAAAGTCTAAACAGGCAGCAGGGGCTCAGCCGCTGCCTGGAAAAACATCTTACCTGCTGGTTAACTGGAAAATTTCGGTTAATCTTCTTCACCTGTTAAATTTAACAAGAACATCAATAACTCATTAAAAAGTCTCCTGCTAACAATCAGACATCAATTACTGGTGAAGTATAAAATAGTTGTGGGACCTTGTGGGGACTCACAATTGGTGTCTAAGAACAAATAAACTATGAACCACGTTGTCTGTGCTCACATGTTAACCACAGCACTGAAGGAATACTGTTAGAGCTACTTCATTTATTCAATGCATGCAAATTACAAAATGAGATAGATAGTCATTTCCACAAGGACCCGAGGCTCTTCCTAAAAAAAAATCCATTTAAAAAAATCCATTCTCTCTGTGATAATAAAAGCGGGGAAACTACCGAGAGAGCAGTCAGGCTTTAAATTAAAACATTCTGCTCAGATCACAGGTATCACTCGCTCCTAATCCACACTATACTATCAATATAACTCTGTTTTAGCAGCAGAACACCAAATTAAGCCATCCAGACCTGAACCCGTCCTCCTATAGAGGCAAGAACAAGTCACAGCTGCTTGTTTTGAAATGTTACAGAAGTTTGGGCCGAGAGAGGAAACAGGATGTTTTTTTTTGTTTTTTTTTGTCAAGATGTGAGCAGGGTTTGGATATACGAGAGCAGTGACGGTGGGTTTGTTCAGATTCGACGGTGGGTTGTTGTGACCAGTCACACTGATATCTCTCCTCTGACAAAAATAGGGAAAGACTTTGGGGTTTTTCCAGTTCTTAAAGTTACAGAACACATCATGCATCTTATATTCCAAAAATACCCAACGGAGGTGAAAAGTACATTATCTAATTAGGAACACTTACTCTATACTTTGAAAGAAGAGAAGAGTATTTTGAGCATTTATATTTCTAATCCATAGCATTTTATAAATTATGTTTTACTCCACTACATTCATGTGACAACTGCAGTTATTGTAACATTGATGCACATCTCTGTTCATGATTTTTCTTTTTTTATTGCTTTTAAAATAATATATCACCAACATCATACTCAGTCCACTGCAGTTAACTCCTATACTGTATTACAAATCTGCCACATGCAATTTGATGCACTTGTTATTATAACCTTTGTTTTATCAGGTCAATTAAGATTAAGAACTTATTTTCAAGGGAAAACTGAGGACATTATATGTATCATGATGCAAGATAGTGAGGAACAATAATATAAGGTTATATTTTTTGTAAATTGCAAAACAGAACATGAAATAAAGTTTTTAGAAAAGCAGATATCACTTATGTATGCCCACTTATGTATGGTAGCTACAAACATGGCTAGAAATATCCCAAAATCACATTTAAAAGGACTGGGTTTGGTGGCTATGAACATGGCTTGAATTGTACTGTTGTAAAAAAATACCCAGATTGGTCATTAAAAACACAGCTGGACATGTCCCAAACACTCATTAAAAAACACCCGCTTTTGTTTGTCTTGACTAGCAGTCTGCCGCTGTCTGCTGCTCGCCCTCGTGCCACAGACACCCCCCCCTCCTCCTGATGAGAAGCTTAGCTCAACATGTAATCTGAACTACATCATATGAATCAGCGGTCTGCAGAAAGATACAGACTCAACATTTTTATGTATGTATATGTATGAATGAATAATTTCAAGGTATACTGCGCATCTTCAGCACAATCATTTCTTATTTTTACAAGTTCTCATCTAATCAGGGTTACTAGTTAAGTTGCAGATTACCATTTGAAATTTGCAGAGAGCAGAGCGGACTACCTCCTCCATCATCATCAGAAAACTGAACAAATTTTTTCAAGACAAACGGTGAAATACTTGACTACAAACAGCTCAATTGTACAACAGTCATCAAAGAAAGACTGACGCTGCTCTGCGAGGGAAAGGATGACCTTACTCTTAATGAGGTCCTTGATATTCATATGTTTTTAGCTGTTAGTGCTATTTTTGTCCACTTGTACATCTCATTTGAAAGGTTTCCCGTTTAATAAGTGAGGCTCATTAAATATAATTTTTTGAAAAGGTCTATCTATGAATATTTATTTTGACTTTTAAAAAAACAGGTGAACATTTGATAAAAACAAACAAATACATTCTCTAGTTTCACTGTTTATTGTTTTTTAAGGTCTTTGTGGGATTCTGGCTGATCCTCAGCGTGATAAATCAATCAATAAATCACTTTATTTGTCTCAAAAGGGCAACTGGTTGTGCAGCAGCAAAAATGAAAACACAAAGCACAAAAACACATCATATTACAAAAAATGAGAATAAACATAGAGTGTGCCATTTAAATTTGGAGCAAAAAATGTGAAATTTTATAATGGTTATAATTTAGACCCTTATTGGGGAAATTTAGTTGGAAGATAGCAAATAAAAGAAATATTTTTTCTCTGTTATGTTGGTTAGTAGTCTCCCTTACAGCTTTAGGTCCGTCTTTTGGTCCGCAACTTTGGTTCAGACTGAAATATCTAAACAGAATGGATGATTCTTTACTTTTCATCCAATCTCTGACGTCTGACGGTAATAAATCCTCTGAAGGCAACGGTCAATATTTCCAGAGATCTGAAGCAGCCAGCAGATACCCGGGCTAAGACTTCCTCTTCCGTGCACCGCTCATTGTTTACAGTTTGATTAGCAAGCTGAGACCGGTCCTGACAAGATTTCTGCTATAGTCTCTATAAACAGATACTTTATCTGCATATTGGGTTTCAGCAGTATACTGTGAAACCATATACTGTGGTATTAAAACTGATGGTTATCATACACATTAGGTTATCTACAGTATTAGAAAAAAAAACGAACAGAGAATTTCACCTGTGCATACACATCTCCTTTCCTCCTCGACTGCTTATCAGACATTTACATGCAATTTTCAGTTTTTGAAGGTCATTGTAATAGATAATAATAATAATAATTGCATAATACTGTATACTGTGAGACCATGCAATTTTCTGAGACAGTTATCATAGCTGTTGCATCCCTACTGCATATTAATGCAGATAAATTAGACAAAGATTGTCAGACAATAGCTGATAGGTTCCTCAGATGAGATTTCTCTCAATGCATTCTGCCTCTTTTGCTCTCCACACAGTCTGTTTACCTGTAGACAACCAAAGCCCACTCAAAAGTGATGGGTCAATACTACTCGGACAACAAACCAAAACCTGATGCTTCCAAAACCAAAATCTTGCCAATAGATTCTGCAAATAAATATCTGCTACAGCAAATATTTGTCAGAGAAGGTCATCACTAAGACTTGCCAGTTTGTCCACAACACTGGTTTTCAACCAAATATCTGCAAAACTAACTACAGTCAGTTTTTAAGTGCTAATTAGTGGGAGTATAAATCACTAGTTTCACCACAATACAGCATTAAATCGATTCTTGGGGACAAAAATATGACATTTGCAGATATTACAAAGTCTGCTACGATACAACTCCGATTCAATTCAACTCAGGGGCCTGTGATCGATACGATATAAAAGCTGTTACTGAAGGAGCCTCCACCCTATTTATTTGTCTTTGGCCCTAAAAGATAAAAACAACACATAAAAAACGTCTATAATTGCAACCAGTTAAGTGCAGTAAAGTTTACTTCAAACTGGCTCTACTGACACATATGAAACCCAGAAAAATCCTTTTAAGGGAGAATATTTTTCTTTTTAAACCAAAACATGATATTTTTCATTATTTGCCTGCCAATGACAGTGACACAGAATGTAAAAAAAAAAGGCGAAACCTAAAGATGATGATTTGGATTTAAGTTTTCACTTTGCATTGATGATATTGGACCGCTGATCATTGAATCAATATATCCAGATATACAGATCATTTCACCCCTACAAATGAGCAATTTTAGCATGCAAGCAGACTATACTCATACAGTAAACATGGTAAACATCATAGCTGCATGTTGATGTCAACATTTGCCTCAAAGCACCACTGTGCCTGAGGACAGCCTGACAGAGCTGCTAGCATGACTGAGGACTCTTGTTTTGTTGAATCTCTTTTGAATTTTCTTTTTATGTTTCAATTTATTTTCTATTACTGGAAGCACCATTGGAACTGTCGCAAAACGACCTGTTTATTATAAACTGAGGTGAACAGTGTGTGCAGCAGGAAACATAAAATCCAGAACACCAAATAAAAAGGATGCACGACGACATAAAAATTCAGGTGACAATAACCGATCCAAAAACAGTCACTGTCTGAAAGATACCGGAGCTTAATGATAACTGACATTACTGAAGGTTCGGCCACATCAAAATCTTTAGTATTTGCAATTAGACATCTATTTTCTTCAGCAGAAATCTGTGCATCCTACGTCCATCTATGTTGCTAGCTCACTCACACACCTCAGCGAATGCCAAGGCCAGAGAGAAATACACTCTCCATTGTTGAGGCCTTTCTGGCAGCGAGCAATCAGTGTTATGTTTAGTACGTCCCTCACTTCGTCCACTCCAATTAACCAAGCCTCCATTATTCCCTGGAGACTCTCCCACACACACACGCATACACGTACACATGCACACACACAGAGCTTTGCCAGTGGACACATGATAATTACAAATCCCTGTTTTTCCACTGCTGCTCACTCCATGTCGTATCACATCATGTGGCGAGCCGACACTGATGTCTGGTTATATATTTCTAGATGGCAGCTTAATGGGCTCTCAAAAAATGTATACTTTGCTGCATGAAAATTAACCTAAATATGCTGATAAATGTGTCAAAATCAGACACTTCTGTCAGGCTTTATATGAGTCACCACACACGATGGAGCTTGTTCGCAGTCTGTGTATGTGACCCCCCTGCTGAGCATCATCTGGAAACATGCTTTATATTTTTACAGCCAGAACAATATGCTCACAACAAGAGAAAGAATACAGCGCGTTATTTCTTTGTTTCTCGCTGTCTCTTGCTATCATTATTGTATAATGTTGAATTATAGATAATAAGCACAGGGTTTTGGCTGGAGGGAGTGAGTGTAGCACAGCGCAATTGCTGTTATTGTGACCTTGGGCGCGTAGAAATAAGTGTGTGCTTTACTCATAGTGTGAAAAGACATTAGTATGTGTCTACTTAATGCCGTGACATTTGCAAAGAGACTGTTAGACAACCCACAAATTGAAAGTATTTTGCATCAACTCCCCACCCAACATCTTATTGGTTTACTTGGGTGACTGTGAGGGGCGGCAGAGCAAACACATGCTTTTATTTAGTACTCACATTGTGCTTGGTGAGACTGGAAATGTTGCTCGCTATTGCCTGAAGCCAGTCCAAGCAGTCCTCAGCTGTGGGGAACTGTATAACTCCGCTGCAAACTCCGTCCACAGCTATGACCTGGAAAGCATTTTTCCTATAAGAATCAAGAGAAAAACAATAGATTACGGGACGATTTATCAGTTTGTAGTTCCTGAACTACAAATTACACATTGAACAAGATGAAAAACGAAACACAAAAACTCTTGTACCCTAGTCAATCTTCATTTTGATAAATAATAAAATAATAAAATAAAAATAATAATAAAACTGATAAAATATACAACAATATTTACAATAATGATTATGATAATAAAATAACATTAATAAAATATGTAGAAATAATAATAATAATATTTATATAACTATATTATTGTATTTATATATTTGTTATTATATTTATATATTTATAATAATAATAAAATACAAAAATAAATACACAATAAAAGAATAAAAATAAAAAAATGAATAAATAATAAGAAAATACATCATAAAATACAAATTCATTATTGAATTAATTATATAGTGCCTTATATATCACATACTTCATATAGAAGCACATATAATCACACCACCTTAGTGAAATCAAAGCAATTCTTGGTCCACTCTGTTTACCATTCGAGTCTGAGCATCTACAAGGCCTTCATCTTACAGCATCTTGGCCTTGAGACACCCTGGAGCCTCCTTACATGTCTGCATGCAGACAGTGAAGGACACTGAGGCCTCCGCAAATAGCCAACCATGACCATGGATGAATCATACACCTTCATACCATTATTATTATTCATGATGACATTTACATGCTTTCATACTGAATAATTTTTTCATGACAGACTGTAACTGATTTACGGTGTTCAAGGAAGCCACTAGTTTCCATTAATATCGTAAGGGAAGGAGAAAAAACTTGCAAAGACTGAAAAATTACTTGCAGTATGTGATTTCCTCAACTTCACTTTGTTATCAAGAGATCAAACCTATTACCTCATTTCATTTCATCCCAGCATGTAAAACTCTGAAAATGTATACATAAAACTTGCTGAGGAAGAAGTATGTCCCAATTTTATTTCATTTTTTACTTTGTTTATTGAAGTTTCAGAGTAACCAGCATTTACAAAATAATGCACTTGCAGGTTTTTTAGCAGGAGTATATTCAAGACCTGCATGGGACTATTTTTCCTAATCCCACCCCTGCCCGCTACCCCAGAGAGTAGATTATCTATTCCCGCCTGTTACCGCAGGGTGTGTGTCAGCTCCCGTCTGCACCTGCAAATGTTCTGACCATACATTCCCCCACAATAATCCGTTGATTGACTCTTCTCCCATCCCACAGGGAAAAGCCCTCACTTTACTGTGGTATTAAGAAAGATATGCATACGTGTTCATTGTAAGTACTAAAAATTACGTTCCAGTGCAGACTTACATTCATGACAGTTATTCTGGTGTCTCTGGTATTTAGTGTTATTATTATTATCTGTAATATTCCAAAGAAATTCTTTTTTTTTTTTGGCCATTTTATAGCAAACAGTTGCTTATTTTCACATCTAGCAGGTACAAAGCAATATTATTATCCATTTGGTAACATTTTTCTGTTAATTTTATAAATGTTGCCTTTTAGCTCTGTTTTTGGTCTTGACCAACTCCTGATAGAAATATCAGTATTTTTAGTGGCTGAATGCTCCACTATTTCACCAGCTAGTCAGTAACTTTGTCTGACTGTTGTTGGTGCTAAGTGGAAAATGCACAGTGGGGATTTTAGAGGTTTTCCACCAAAAAAGCTGCCTGCTGCCTGAAATGACTATGAAAGTCAAACTAAGAAAGTTGCAGTCATACAGTTAAAAAAATGAGCTGAAACTCACTACGAAGCTCTGTAAAATGAAGAGAAGCTGCAAATTCAGGTGCTAATTTTCAGTATGTTCATACCTATTTTGCTTTAAATGTATTTCAAAGAACAGAACCTCTTCACATTTTCATGACCAAAGTAAAATTAATGAAGCAAAAGTTTACTCTCGTCTGTTTTGAGGGTGATGTGATAAAAGATGTGAAATTCATCTCCATTGTGTCCTAAAATAATAAATAGAACTCACTGCTCACTGCATGGCTAATCAATCTATAAATGTATAATACCGTTATGCAATTTTCAACTGATGGGCTAAAACATGCCAAACCACAAGTGCAGTCCATTAAGAGCCATTTAACAAGATTACTGTTTCTATCATCCACAGTGTAGCAAAAGGAAAATGTATTATTGACAGTTTATTGGCTTATTACATCAAACATCCACCATTCTGAGAGTCTGACTCACTGCAGAACTATTTTGTTTCTTCTAATTTTGTTTAAAGGGATATGCTTAATAGCAGAAGTAATAATATAATAATAATACTTTTACAGATGAGGGATGGCAGTTTCATTTGAAACCCTTCAAGCATTGAAAAAGTAAGATATCTCTGCACTGTCAGCCTGTCAAGTATTACAGGGATAAACCAGCTCTGCAAGTGAGAACAGACACCACTGACCCTTCAAGATGAAGTCCCGCAGCTCACCTGCAGACGTCTGAGCCCGGGTTGTACTGCGACAGCCGTGAGTGAAGCAGTGGAATAAGGCGGAGGTCCACCCATCTCTTCTCCCAGCGAAGCCCCGGGGACGTGGGCCAGGACGAGCAGGACAGCGTGTCCTGCAGAAGTGTGAAACGCAATTTAGAGGAGCTTGTCGTTTCCCACCTCGCTCATTTCAAACAATTGACATGTCAGGAGCTCAAGTCCTGCTGCTGTTGTTGCTGCAGGTGCACAGGAAGGCCGAGCGAGAGCGAGCTGCAGAGGAAAGCTGATTCACCCTTCTCAAAAGATAAAGATAGAGCATCCCGGTTGTCAGCGAGCAGTGACAGTTGCATGGAAACAACTTTCTGGCACGGGGAATGCTGCTGCATGGTTACAGAGGGACAGTTATAGAATCAGTCAGTCAGAGAGAAAGAGGCTGATGAAAAAAAAGTACCGTGTTGTTGGGATGGTAGTT
Source organism: Plectropomus leopardus (assembly GCF_026936395.1). NCBI lineage: Eukaryota > Metazoa > Chordata > Actinopteri > Perciformes > Serranidae > Plectropomus > Plectropomus leopardus. Next base: position 24,834,093 of record NC_142187.1, on the reverse strand, counting down.
CAAGTGAAGGCCGCTATCACACAGAGGAGAGGACGTCCCACTGCTCTGGTCGCTAGGGATACCTAAATGTACGGCAGGGTCACAAACAAAAAAGCCAAGGAATTAGGTCTGCATGATTTTGGCCAGAATGATAATCACAATCTTTTTGATCAAAATTGAGATCATGATTATTTATCCCGATTATTATTATTATTCATTCATTGCAGATGTGAATTAGTTTGAAGCTATAATCTGCTACGGTGCATTAAATGGTAACATTTATGATTTAATTAGGGCTGTCAAACATTTAATTTTTAAAATCATGATTAATTGCAGAATTTCTATAGTTAATCAACATTAATCACATTTTTTTAATGGCATGTTTTTAATCGCTTATTTTTAAGTCAATTTTTTTGCATTAAAAACAGTTTTGAGGTCCACATTGACGGAGTGAAACAATTCTTTCCAGATTGTCTTGATTAGGAATCAAAGGATTCCAAAAAAAATGTCTAATGAGGAGACTCACGGGTACCCATAGAGACCATTGTCATTCAGATGTCTTGAGTTCAGAGGTCAAGGGACCCCTGTGAAAATGGTCATGTTGTTTTAGCCTTGCAAAAATTTATCCTAACTTGGGAACATTATTCCGCCCCCTTCCTGAGAAGCTAGCATGACATGGTTGGTACCACGGGATTCATTATGTAGTTTCATATGATGCGATTTAAACAGTAACACTGACAGCCCAAGTTTTAAACTGTACACGGTCCCTTTAAAATTAATGAAAACATAAATACTTCGAGGGACAAATGTCCAAATCTTTGCATCAAAATAAGGCAGGTCTTATTCATAGTGCATCTCTAAGAAAGATAATATAAATTAAATTGTAACAAAACTTGATACCAAAATAAAAATCAGCAAAGCATTGCTTTCATTTTCCCCTTGTGCCATCTTCCTTTGCATCAAAATAAGACCAAAACAGAAGGTTCTTTGTCCCCTGAATTAGTGCATCTTCTCTGGATACATATTGCCCGCTGTATTTATACAGCCTACATATTTATTCACAGCTGTCACCGTACCGTGATGCACTGCAGTGCAGCTGTGAATGTCTGAGTTGACGCTTGATGAGGACGAGAATTAACAGTAATGGCAAAGTTAGGGTTACAGCGATATATATATATATATATATAGCATGGTATGAAAATTGATGGCTATCATACAGTGTACATTTACTTATCAACTGTATCGGAAAAAAAAATACATCTGAATGGAGAATCTCACCTTTACTTTAGTTAATTTTAATTAAATAATTTAATTTTTTTTTTAAAAAGAGGATTCAATTTCCAATTATAGTAATACAATGTTGTAAAATATTTGTTCAGCTATGTTTTCATATATTTCAGGGTCTTTGTATCTGATAATAACAATAATAATTACTACTAACTCTGTAATTCAGTGATACAATATTTTACCTAGATGGTTATTGCACCATGAAAGTTTGAAATGTTATAAATCCCAGCCTTCATGCATTCATGGTACAACAGATTGTGTTTTTTAAGGTGGTTTAGCAAGTTAGTTGCATTGCTTTGCTTTGCAGACACAAGTCCCATTTAGTTTGTGCATACGGTTTGTTCTCTCCTATGTCAAAACAATGGATGGTTTTTATTTAGCCCGTCTGCAATCGCACCATTCAGGAACATTTTTCACAGGCAGCTGCTGCAGAAGCACGCAGCGGCATGACAGCTCTTCAAAAGTGGAGGCTGTTAGTTCAGGGAGCACTTGATTTGATACACAGCAGGGTTTTCTATGAGTGGAGAACGCATTTTAAATGTCAATATCACAGCCGATCATGTCAACTGAAAGGTGGGAAGCCAAAATCATAATCACGATTAATATTCAATTAATTTTGCAGCCCTACAATAAAGCCTTCAAAGTCAGAGCAACACCTCCATTTATTTCAAGGTTTCCAACTGCAGTGAATCACGGCTATCAACAGAAATGTGTTACTTTGTTCCCCAACAGTGTGGGCTGCCACTCTGTGCCAATTTGTATTCAGTTGACTGGTTGGATGGCCAGTCAACCTGGCCTATATACGCGAATGAAAGGATTTTTATGAAAGCTTTCATGTCTGATGACGGGGCTGAAGCTTTCCCATGGAAGAGCAATCAATTGCACCACAATGAGCAATGTCAATTCTTTCAGTTTAGCACATTTTGGGGAACTTGAGAAGTGTCCGTTCCTCTCCCCCCTCTTTAGCAAAGCTGCATCTTTATTCAGTGCTCATCAGGACGAGAACAAGAAAGTGAAGCAATTGAATTTATATTTCTTATTCTCAAAGTGGCTCTTCAGGCTCCGGTTTATTGTCACCAGGACAACCAATCCTAGACTGAAATAAAACCAGCTATAAATACTCTTGGTTAATTATTTTTGTACTGGTGATTATATACTTTAATCAAAGTGTGTGTAGAGGATTCTTACATGTGCAGTCCTCACACAGCGGCAGTTTCAGAAAGGCTGGAGTCTTCTTCAGGAAAGAGACAGTAAGAGTCACTTCTTCTCCAGCGTTTCTTAAAACCTGGACCTGGAAGGAAGAAACGTTGGGGTATTTTTATTGCTGCAAACTGTGTGGTTTTTTTGCAGATTGCTTGCTGTGATGAAACATGGTGCACTAACGTCACCCGAAGAGTGGAAAGCCAAGATAAGAGATTTACACAGACTAGACACACATATCTCCTGCAGTTACATTTTAAAAAAGCATGAAACAGAAACAATTGGCTTTACATGTCAAAAAGATACAAATCCTAAAGTGAGACAAGATAAGCTGTTGAAAGAGCCGTTGCAGTGTAAGAAAATATGAGATATGAGATGACAGCTTACCACTTCCTCGTGGCGATAACTTCGAACGTTTATTCCATTTATCTGGAAACAACAGTTACAGGGTTACCCTAAATAATACTGCTGGCATCACATCACTGTAGCTCTATCTTCAAAATGATTAATGAGGCAAGCACAATAACTGTTATGGCATCTGCGCTGAAAACTGTAAACAAGAGAGTCACATCCACAGTTGCCATGAATACAGAGCGCCTTTGGCTGGCTTGTAAATGTTTCCTCTGCCTCAGATGAGCTGAGAGAAATGAGCTGCTGGAGATTTTTTTATTTTTGCTGGAGCACATGTAACAAATGAAAGACTGGAGAATGTGACATTTACCTTTACCGATGCAGTTTTGTGGACATGCAGCACATGAATTATTAAAGTATGTGTTATCTTGCAGAGTAGGATGAGATATGTAAACAGAAGTTTTGGCATTTTACCTGAAGGATGCCATCCCCGATGAAAAGTAGCCCAGAGAGTTCAGCTGGAAACCAAAAAAAGTCACTTTAGTAAAACCAAACTAGAGGAGTGAAATGGACGTTGAGAGTTGTAAAACCAAAAACAACAAACCTTTTTGTTCTTTTGATATTTTTGAGATCACAACAGGGATTTTATGCTCTGCTCCACCCTAAGGACACAAATTAAATTATGCTGAGTTACAAAAGGTATCACAAACGCAGAATGAGTCAAAGACACTCGAAAGCAACTCAATTTATAAATGATCAATAACACTTGTTCAGACTTAATTTAAAGCAGTTGGGAGGAGAAGCGTAATCAGCTGGGATCTAAATTACCTTGATGCTCAGGCCAAACCCTCCAATTGTCTGTCTCCTGATCGTTACAGTCCTCTCCTGGAAGACATTCAGTTCGAAACAGAGAAACAAGTTCAGACTGATGCTGAACCTGTGGGAGCGCTCACAACAGAACAAGAGAGACTGATTGCCTTTCGAAGAACTCAAATTTAAACATGCACTAAAGGGTCTTCAATATGGCCCTAAAATAATATCACGATATTTCAGAGTATTTTTGCCATAACGACATGATCATATGACAAAATACTGAATACTGATACTGATACTGAAAAAAAACCCATACAACTGCAACAAAGTAAGTGTTTTATATGTCAACATAAATGTAACAGCTTGCTGTTGGATATTCAGAAAAAAAATAAACAAAAAATATCTTTCATTTCTTTAATTTGTAAACAACAGTAACCAGCAGGAAGTTTGCTTTCAGCCACACTTGATGTTGCCATGCGTAACAGTATGATGTCATTTGTGGGGTTTTGAGGGGTGATCTGTAACTATTCTTATAGATGCACGTTATTAGATTTTTTGCTGATAATTATTTGGCAATAACGATATATATCCACTTTTATCCCCACCTAATTTTAGTGATCAGTAAGTCTCTTCGGTGGTGAAATTAACATCATGTTATGCTCTTATCGTGATGGCCCACCAGCAGATGGAGACATAAAAAATGATGCTTTTCAGTGTTTGAAATATTCATTCATTGTGCAAAATGAGAAAAATACTTCAACTTTGGGTTGATGTTTTGTAAATGTTCACTTCGTCAAAATCAAAACAAAACAAACAAAAATCATTTTCTGATATTGGAAGAAGTCAACACGTTGACCAATATTTGATTTTAAAGTCAATAATTGCCGATACCGATGATGTGCCGATATTATTGTGCATCCCAACTATTTCTAGATGAATAATCACTCTCACTGGTTGCCTGGCAACCTTGCAGTGATGACAAGACTCCAGGCAGTAACTGCGCCTGGCTGTTCAGTACTTCATAATTTCCCTATAAAAACCCAAATAGAAATGGTTACATTTCAGTTTGTGTACTGTTGATGAAATAAACAAGATATAAGATGGTAGCGAGTGTACTTTGAAGGGGGCTCGTATATTTTTAACTTTGGACAGAGCTGGGTTATCTAGCGCCTGCTTCCAGTCTTTATTCTAAGCTATGCTAATTACCTCTGCGCTCCAGCTTCCAGTACGTAACATCAGAAAGAAATTGTTAGATTCCCACACACCATCAGCACAAAGTTCATAAAAATGCAATGTTTGGTTATACATATTCCACGGACTGCCTGCTCTGTGCTGGAGTATAAACTGAAAGACCTTGGTTTATGGAGTGAGGGGAACATTTCAACCTTCATTTAAACTGATTTGAGTGTTTTGGGTGGTTGTTCTGTGCAGCTTTAATATTGATTGTGTGAGCTAATCATTAATTCAATGGTTGAGATGAATAATGATTAAAAAAGGTACTTAGATTGATACTTAACCTTTCTCAATACATTATTGGATCAAAAACACTCTAAAATCTTTAAAGTAGTGGGGGAAAGGGGTTATTAAGAGTAACTATCATAAGTGTGATCTTGCAAGGCCATATTTGATGTTAATTTTCTTTTGCTTTATTCTATTTGCTAAAATATATGATACCTTTTTCTACACAAACACAGTCTCCCGAGTTTTCATTAAATGTTGGCTTTAGCGCAATTGTTCGTCCTTATGTTGTGTCGAGAATTTTCTTGTTTATCTAGTCCTTACGTCTAGTCCTAGTCCTCTAGTCCTCCACTATAAAGATGTTGTTGTTTCATATTGATGATTGAGAAACCCAGGAATTAGTCCTAAAACCCAGAAATCTATTAGCATCTCAGCATCTCTGGTTTCCTTGTCTCAAAGTCAAGGATTTTTTTTTTTTTTTTGGTTTTGGTTAAAAGCCTTAAATAAGGCCTGTGGTGAACACAAGGTTAAGAGACCTTCACGATTTGTTCTACGCGGTGGGGACATGACCGTAGTATAGTTCGTGTTAGCCTCGCAAAAGGTTTTTTACTTTTGTAGATGACATTTGGATTTCAAAAATCCTGAAAGTGGTGTTCATTTGTAAAGATTATCTTGCTGAACAAACAAATGTAGGTATCATAGACATTTGTTAACCACAGAGCTAATTTTCTGCAAAATTCCTAAATAAATAAACCAGGGCGACTTTAGCTTCCAAAAACGTCATCCCTGGGGCACTCTATATGATGCCCAACACAGTATTTTTAATACATTTACTGGAGAAAGCCTGCAGAAATCCAACACTTTCTTTTAAATTTAAAAGCGTAAATTGGTAACAGTAGCTAAAAAAGTCTACATCAGGTCTCCCTGACATGTTATGGTTTTATTTCTGTAGCATGACTTCACACTTTCCGTTAATAAGAAGTTATGTTTCAGAGGACACTCCATTTATCTTAAAAGATTTATCCAGCTCCTTGTTACTGCATTCATTTTTTAAAATGAGAAAAGTGAATTTATTAATGTGAAGACAAAGACGTCAGACGTGGTGACAAGTGTGGCTTAAAGATTACACTCTGCTCACCATGATCCAGTGGGTGACTCATTATTTAATAGCTACATTTGATTTATGAAGAATAGATTAACTGCAGTAGATTTGCCATTAACGCAGACATTCAGTGTTCTCAGTATCTTTGTGCTGTAACCTTCATGTATTGTGCAGTGCATGTAACTGATTTCAATGCACAAGCATGTGAAGTGCGGTACAGCGCCATTTAGCAATTATGAGACGGACTGGGTTACTTACACTCGAATAAAAAGGCTCTCCTGACACACAGATGACATCTTGTTCTTGAATGGTCAGAATATCTTTGGCCAAGTGTAGTCGAATATTAAACGGCTCCTCATTACCTTCTTGCATCAAATAAATCCCAGTCTTTGTCTGTGAAACAGAAAGATAAAATCATTCATCATCCCTCCACGACTAAATTAACTGGCCATGAAATGAAACATAGCTGAGAATACTCACTGCAGGATGAACATGGAAATTAGGATTCAGAGTTTTGGTGATGTCTGTTATTTCTCTCTTTTTTTTTTAACTACTCGCCTTAATGCTTATGTTGGAACAAATGAACCTATTCAGCACTCTGAGTAATAAACACACATTTAGATTAAAAAAACATAGAACAACTGCTGATTTATGGTTTCAAATAACGAGCAGACCCTCTGAGAAGCAGCTTTTTTGTATACATTCACGCTGAGAGAAAAAAATTATATCATCTCATTTGTTCTACATGTAAGGCTGATGAGGATGATGGCAAATTAAGAACCTGTGAAATTAAGTGGCTGGAACCGAGCTCACCCTCCACATTTGAATTTCCCTGCTTCATACAAGCAAGTGTGAGGACGGTTTCCAATGATCCATTTAAAACATGCTAATCCGCATAAATTTGCATTCTGCATATCCTTCCTCCTCCCTGGCTAATTACGATGCCTGGTCTGTCCTTGACTTAAAAAGGTCTAAATAAAAGAAGCACCTCCACCTGACAAGACTGCTAATAGAAAAAAAAGACCCCAGTGTCAGCATCCTTGTCACCCGGGATACACTGCTCATCAGTTAACAAGACAGTTGCTTGCACGGTTGCTATTCTTAGATAGAGTATCTAAACGGCAGGTCAAACTTGAATCAAAGTCAGTTTATGGAGCATATTATCTTTCACCCTGTAATGAGGATTGTGACGAAATGAGCCTCCGCCTGCAGCTGCAGCGTGAGAAATGAAATGAGGGGCGCATTAATTCACATTATTTGAAGTAATGTGTGTGTGAGAGTCATTAGCCGAGCAAAATGAGGGCAGTAGTGCTGTAACTGTATAGAGCTGGGTCAGACAGTTTCTCACGTGGTCGAGCGCTGTTTGACCTGTTGTATTGCTTGCATTGCACATACTTAGCCTTATCTCTGATCCTATTGTATGTTTATCTATTACTCTCCCCTCCAACCCTCCAACTCACCCACCCCATTATTATCTACGTCCTTGTCTCAGATCTGATAGCGTGCGCATCACTATTTCCACTGCAAGATATGCAACAAGGACATCTCTTTCTAACCCAGAGATGGAGGAGCTCCCAAACGTCTGAATCTTATGTCAGTGTAAAAAGGCACAAGTTAGCATGAAACTGGCATGCCACCCATCTCTGACATGCCAAACAGTGTCGCAGAAACACTGATTTGTAACGTGAAACTGCTTTATTCAGTGTTTTTACCTGTTTTAATTACCAGTTTCGTTTGTTTTGGAGAGGAAGACACCTCTGTTGATAATTTGTATCCCAGTGAAAACCTCCTGAACAATGAACACTGAAAAGCTCTGAGAAGTTTTAGCTGGTTGCAATCAGTAATCATCACCACTAGATGCCACTACATCTTACACACTGAACCTTTAAGTTTCAAACTTAAGTTTGTCCCTTATTCAAAATATTTCCCTAAACTGAGGGGTTCATTTAGGAGCACTGCATAAAGCCTCTTAGGTCTTCGCTTTTGTGTTTTGTGTTTGTATTTAGGTTTTAACGGTAGTTATTGTCATTATATAACCAAGTTCATAGATAATCTTCATTTGCATCATCAAGATTTAAAATGACTTAGCAGCAGTAAAATTAGCTAGTTTCTCCAAAATGGATGACAAAGAAAAGAGAAAAAATGAAGAAAGCCAAATTGGACTGAAGATGAGAAAGTTCTCCTCGAAGAATATGGAAAACACTATAGCATAATCCAGCGAAATTTAACCCAGTCATTGCAAATAATAATCACCAATCATAAGATGTTGCAAAAAGTAACTGACAAAATCAGTGCCACAAATCTTGCTATAAAAGAAACTGTAGATGAAGTGAAAAAGAAATGTAAAAATATTACTGTGACACCAAGAAAGGAGTCGACAAAAACTGGCAGCTCAATAAAACAACATAGCTGCCATAAATATATGAAACATGTTGTGTTAATGTTTGGCTAGGTAGCTACAAAATTGCTAGTGCAAAGATTAACAAGTTGTGTTTAGCTCATGGTGTCAGACGTTGTTTTTTTTCCCCAGTATCAAGAAATGTGTCTTGATATCTTCTCCTCCTCTTTAATCACCATCAATTCAGCCATTGTCCAATGCTCCACAGATGATTTTACTTTAAAGAGAAGAGTACCCTCAAATTTTCAGAGGAAAGTGGTTACTACGGACCTCCTAAAAAAACACATCAGGGAATACAGTGCTTAAATAGCTATGGGCAAATACTTAGGAACATTCAAAGGAAATTCTTACGATTTCTGCAACTCATTCATCTATTTGTGAGGTATCCTCAGATAAACATTTAAGGGTATCCTAAGTAGTTCTATGCAACTGGGTACTAGTATTAGAAGTTGGTGTTTTTCTACATAAGTAGCGTTATAAATGCACGTTTGGCTGACTACAAAGCAGTTGTATAACAAACAGTATTAAATCCTAGTAACTGTGCTGATGCTGAGGACACCGGGTGAGCTTTTCGAAGCAGTCATGTAATTAAAAAAAAAAAGGAGGTTAAAATCAAGCTTCCAAAAGACAAGAAAGAAAACGCCAGGAGCAAGAGAGAAAACAATCAAAGGGAAAGCGACTTGTTGGCAGTGTTAGCTGTCTGATAAATGAAGCAGCTCTGCCCTCAGTTTGAAAAACAGCCACTAAGAGCGGATCAACTGCAGGTCCATCACCACCATCTCCTCATGTTACTGAGGATGTGAGTTCATAACGCGGCAACTAAAAGACACTTCAAGCAGTCTCTTACTGCAGTTTACAGTGTAGAGAGGAGCAACACATTCTCACGCCTGACTCCTCAAATACAGATGTGGCCCCACACTGTGACGCCGTCTGCACCACTCCAGCTTCAATTCTGAACATTCAGGGACGGCATGTCAATTTATGCTTTTTAAATGCAGCACCATAAAATGAGAGAGCGACGATACTCCTTGATCTTGCTCTAATCCATGCAGTTACAGTTTCTGCTCATTTAATGAATTCAGTCTCTTTACAAAATAAAGGTACTCGCTTAGGCTTGAGCAACAAAAGCATGTAGTTAGTCTGAAGAGCTTCATATAGTCTCCCCTTAAATTTATTAGGCTAATTCTTTTTCTTATCGACAGACTCGTAAAGTGTTTCAGGAAGACTGCAGGAAGCCAGCAGTCAAAACATGTCAAGGTTAAAAACACCTTACTAGTCTGCCGGTAAGAATTAGCCTAATAAGCATGTGGTTAGATTTAATAAAACATCATGGTTTGGCTTAAAATAAGTACGTCTGTTACTGATGTAATATAACATCACCTGACACATTACTAGCATAATATACTACACATACTAGCACACCATAGTTAAATAATAAATTAATAATAAATTATTTCTAACTTAACTGACTATTGGTTTCACATAGGACATTAACAGCAGTCTCCTGGTGAAAGTCTGGAGTTACAAATGATCCACATCCCCACTCACCCCATACCCATACCACATTTGCTCACAGCGTCAAAAACAGCTTCAGCCTCTATAAGCTTCACACAATGGTGGGTTTTTTATGTAAAAGCTGAGAGAGGGAAGTTATATGCACATCACATAGGTGCAAGGCAATCAAAAAACAGCATACATGAGGAAAAAAGTAACACCTGCAAACTTACTCCATGCCACACAGGTCTAATGAAGAACATGTCGAAATTTAACCTGAAAAAAGATTTGACTCAAATTTTACAAAGATCCAAGTAGGATTGAAACACTGTCTTCATTAAACTTGTGTTGCATGGAGTGAGTGTACAGGTGTTACTTTTTTACCTCATTTACGTAAAAGCAAGAGCACAAAATAGTTTCCTGTTGTATTTTACATATTCAGCAGGAAACGGCTGATTCACATGAACAATATTCTTACAATTCTTTTACAAGGACAGAATATCACCTATGATTAAATTATAATACGTCTCGCTTTAGCATTGCCTGATCTCACACAGAGCTGTTCAGAAAGTCGCCGATGCTGCAGCTTAAGTAGTAGTAGATGCGAGCACTTTTCAAATGTATGAATTGTCACACCCTCTCGTCACTCCGCCACCTTGGACCGAATCGCAGGTATCCCAGCATGTTATGTACAGCAAGTCGTTCGCTTCTAATAAAAGGTAGCAAATTTCTGGTCTAGTATAGTGGGGCGGTATCAAAAGGGTGCCTCAATGCATCTGTTTCTGATGCTGAGGGCTTTGAAACTTAACATGCAACACTTGCATCAATAACTCTGTTTTAGTTTAAGTGTTTACTCGTTTCAGTCATTAGTGCAGGTGTAACAGTGGATGTATTAGAAGGGGAGGGGACGCCTCTAAGGGTGGCTATGTACAGGGCCCCAGATTTAAGTCCTTTTTCTGGCTGCATGCTTTCACTGATGATGTTTCAGGCACTTGTAAATACCAAGGCTGCTTCTATAATCATTGGCAATTTACTGTCAAAATGTTACATTGATTGAATCCTACCAACCTCTTCATTTGAAGTCTTGAAATCCATGTGCTACTACGCAGTGAGGGATACTGCAATGGAGAAAAACAAGATTGAGTTAGACAGTGGAGGAAAACGCTTAATGACCAACTCACTGCGGCAAAACCGTACAGCCAATTCAAACCAGCATTGTTAGCAGAGTACCTGTTTTCATTATGCCTTTCTGGTATAGAACTTAGGTAATGGAGAGAAATAGATTTTTCATTGAAATGTGCCTCTTATAACGCAACTTAACAGTGAAAGAAGAAAAATACCCATGGAGCAATCTCGTGAGAAACCCGGAGACCATTAAACGTTTATGAATAATTCATTATCAAAGGTGAGAACCCAGGTATCCTAATAAATGTTTCAATATCCAATCCCGCGGTGCCAGAAATGAACTGTGTTGCCATATCTGATGACTTGTCAGAGAGGGAGTAAAACTGGGCCACAGCAGAAGGAAACACCACAGTAAAAGTACCAACCTGAGTGGTATTGTGGTTTAAAAAAAAAAAAAAAGACTGACAGCACTTACTTTTTTAAATTACCTGACTTGCTCTTTACAGACAGATACACAAGTGTCTTGAGAAAATGTTATGCGAGCAGCTCATTTACATAAACCAGCTCCACTCAGTTTTAATCAGACACGACTGCCACTTGACTCCACAAAGCACGTACGGAAAAAAAATGGCTCACACTTGAACCTGTGCTGCAGAGGGACTCTGAGACTTGCCTCAGTAGAAAGGCCCCCAGCTCTTTGTACGGTGAGATCTAGCCATCGAGCAGCGAGTTGATCCCTGATCTGAGCCGTAGCAGAGGGCCTCCCTGAATCATGGCTGTCAGACTTGGGTAGTTGGAGAGCACTGCTGTCACCTCTCCTGGTCGACTGTGGGTGTTGAAGAGCAGAATGAGGCTATCGTGTAGTGGCTTCACTCCTGGCGGTCCCCGATCGGTGGATGTGCTGCAGTAAAAAGAGGAGAATGCGGTTAAAGAATCATTCTAAACTAACGTGCTTTTTAACACAAATTAAAAGATGAAAAGTTAAACAAACAGCTCACCCCAAAAATGAAAAATACATATTTTTTCTTCTTACATGCAGTGCTATTTATTAGTCTAAATTACTTTGGTTTGAGTTGCAGAGTGTTGGAGATATCAGCCGTAGAGATGTCTGCGCAAAAAAAAAAGAAAGAAAGAGAGAAACACTCAACAGCAATTTCTCTTTCCAGAAATCATGACCCGCTTACCCGAGATAATCCACAGGCCTTTTGTGAGCAGTTTCATATAGGAACTTTTTCCTTTCTACCAACACCCGCCGAAAAGAGACCACGGTCAGTTCTAAGCACAGACACGAGGGAGCAATGCTCCACCTACACAACACAAAACCATCTTTAGCCTCAAGTAATTCTCATCTTTGAGCAGTTAGTTTTACAGCAGATGATGGAGAGGTGAATGAAAATGAACTATAGTCTGAAAATTATGTGTCAGCAAAAGAAAACTTAAACACCTAAACCTAAACCATTTCATGCTAATCATATTTACATAGTCAAGAACACAATTCCAATAATAGAAGAAAACCATTCACAAGAATATCACCTTACCCTCCTTTACATCCCCAGCCCTCATCTATGTACATGGCAAAAATTCTCTTTCTGAACATATTTTTAAACCGTTTGATATTCTTACTTTGTTTGATTTCTTCCTCCAGTCTATTCCACAAAAGCACACCACAAATAGATATGCACATACGTTTATATGGAAAATAAAACATGCATCTTTGCATCTTTTCATCATACAGGAATGTCTTCTTTTCTATTTCTGGACATTTTTAGCTTTATTGTTCAGTTCAAAACATTTGTTATAAAAGTAATCAAATGTAGTAAGTTAAATTCATTTGATAAAGTAATTAAATTAGTTACATTACTAATTATATTTTTAACAGGGTCAATAATTAATTAGTTATCAATAACCTATTATTTTTCAAAAGAAACCTTCCCAACACTGGTGTACATTGATGGACATCTGCAACGTCTCTTACCCAGTCATTCAAAAGCAGTATAGAAGCGGGTCTGAAAGAGACATTGCTGTTGAGTTTTTCAAATGTTTTTTCTTTTTTGGCGCTTTGAGCACGACAGGCCGCGTGCCATCTAGTTCCATTATACTGGAAAAAATGCAGACATCTCTCTGACTGATAAACTCCAACACTCTGCAACTCACACCAAAACAATCTAGATTGGTAAGTAGCACTACAGGTAAGAGAAAAAAATGTGTATTTATATTGGGGTGAATTGTCCCTTTACAAAGCTCAGCTAAATATTGCTGACTGAATGCTTCTGACTATGACTGAAAATATATAATCTACAGCTGCTTGCAACACGGATGAGCGTGATGTCAATATAACTATTGCATGTAAGTGAGAGTTTCAATCAGAAGCAATTCATAACTTTATTGCCCAAATAAGCACCTGGTAAAAAAAAAAAAAAGAGAGATTCAAAAGCAAACTCAGATCTGCGAATCCCATTCCTTAGCCTACGCTGAAGGATCCTCTCAAACACCTCACTTGTAAAAAGAACCTGTGGATTCGTGTGCACGAATGCCAAAACGCAATTAACTCATATTCTTTCATTTTTGTATGCCAAGCACAAATACCCTGTTTAAGTGTTTATTAAGTTTCAAAAGCACACCCTTGAGAAATCCTCCTTGTTAGCATGCATTGTTGGCTTGATGCCACCTTTTGTTGTTAACCACTATTATCGTCGATCCAAATGGTTTAAAAAAACTACAATGGATGCATCTTGAGATGCATTTCATGCATAAATCATTGAAGCCTGATTATAAAGTAACATCAGCCTTAATTTAACTTAATGTATTTGTTAAAGCACTGAGAAGATAGAGTGATTCATTCATATTATGTTACTATCAGTGCAACAACTCAAGAAATCTTCCCAGTAATTGATATCAGTTTAGCTTATTAACTTTCCGTTTTATGAAAAAGAGTACATTTCCTGGGGCAATTTGACTCTTTAATGGTAAATATTTGGCCCTTTTTCCTTTGTAAAAATGTTTTATTTTGTATATTTGTTTAGGTTTTATCCCTAAGTTATATTATAGGTTTTATTTTTTAATTAATGCCTAAGGCTTTCTGGAATGTTGTCCTGTGACTATAGCGCACTAGAAGGTCCAAACAACATTTTTAAATAAAGTCTGTAAATTCATTTATGGGGATCAGATACATTGAAAAAGACACTGTACAATAATATTAATATTAAAAATACTACTACTACTACTACTACTACTACTACTAATAATAATAATATAATAATAATAATGACTTATTAAGGAAACAGAGAAAGGTTCATAACTTACTAGATAAACAGACAAAAGTCTATGTGCAAATATACAATACATGCAATAAATACAAAAAACAACAACAAAAAAAAACCTGAACTGCTGCCAGGGACACAAATCTCCTCCTTCTCTCTCTTAAAGTGTAAAACTAGGCAGTGCTGATCAAGTACAAACCAATATTCTGTCACAGTACTACCTGTTTCTCGACCAAAATGTCTTCAGAAACATATTTTAGTAGTTGTGTTTGGCTGTAGGCCCAATAATATTACGTCAAGAGGCGGGTGCTATACTGCTTCAACAAAGTCTGAAAATATTGAGATCAAACGGTAAAAGAAAGCACTGTTGATCAAATATTAACCAAGATCCTGCTACTGTGTTGCCTATTCTCGCCTAATATGTTTTCAGAGACATATTTTAGCTTACGTTTAACTGGAATTTGAGGTCTTTCGTTTCTAGCGAGCCGCCATATTGACACCTGTGGAAAATCGCTGGACCAAGCTCACCGGCAAGAGTGTTGAGGCACAAAGCATTCTGGTAGTTGTAGTATATACACATTTTCCTCTGTCTCCTCTGGTTATGTTGCACCAATTTCTACAGCATGGACAGTCTGGATTTATGAAAAGACCATCTTTCTGGCAGAGAAATACTTTTTCAGTCAATTTGTGGGGAAAATGACAAAAATCTGCCCAGCCTCTGAAGATTTTCTGCTTTTCACTGTGTTATCTGATTTAATATCAATATCTAATCTGAAAATGTCTCTTTGAGCTCTGGATAAATGTGATTGTCTTTTTCTTTTCAAAAGTTATGTGACATTTTATGAATCACACAACTGAGTCATCAGTCAACTAATTTGCAGATAATAAGTCATAATTTTAAAAAAAAATCATTAGTCTGGGCTCCAATTTAAAGGAGTAGTGTGAAAGGATTTAGTGGCAGATAGCAGGAAGGTTGCAGATTGCAACCAACTGAATACTCCTAAACTCACAACTCCTTTTTCAAGCATGCAGAGAACGTACGGTGGCCTTCAGGTAACATACAAATGTGACAGGCCCCTCTAAAGCCAGTGGTTTGTGTGTTTTGAACTGTTTTGTTTTGAATGTAGAAAGATGACAGCGCAACATGACAGAGGACCTTCCTATGTAGATATGAGGAGTTCAACAATCAAAAACACAGTAATTCGTATTTTCAGGTGATTATACACTAATGAAAGCATACTAATGATATTTTATTTAATTTCTGCCAATAGAGCCCCCTTAATCACACACACCGAGCCTTTTAACTCTTTAAAACCTGAGCTAATAAGTTTGATTTCTCAAAAAACACAGGGAAATGGCAATTAGCAATTTTACAACACACAGCCCAAAAATAGCAAGAAATTATCAAAAAGTTCCAAGATGTTTTACCTGAAAATAAGCAAAAAAAGAAAGGTGAAAAACCTAAATAAACGAGACAACAAAAAAAGTGTGGAAAATTAAATAAGATATGAATAATTGTTTTTCTATGACATTGTTTTTCTGGACATTTTCCCCTAGCTTTTGATCATGTTGTAATAACTCTCCCCCTTTTTCTTAAAACTAGACCTTTAACTGCTTTCTTGCAATTTGTGGGACATTTCTTGCCAAGTTGGTCATTGCCTTTTTGCCCCGTGTTTACAAAAGTAATCAAACTACTTTGTTCAGTTTTGAAAGGGTTAATTAATTGTAAATGTACATGCATCCGACATTTCAATTAAGTTGTATGATACTCATACGTACTAGAAAATCGATGATGCACGTGAGAAAACTATTATTGACATTCATTTCAAAATATGTGGAATCCTTTGTGTTTGTAATCTATGATATTGTTTTTCTATGTATGTGAACGTAAACGTGTCCCACAGATTCATTAATAAAGTTTTATTGACTTTATAAATTCAATTTGGATCACGGTTTTCAGCCTCTCCCGCCTGCCGCTGCACTCTCTCGTGTCAGAGATGAGTCGGCTCTGTAATGGATGTCAGAGAAATCCTGACATCATTTGTGGACCTGCTTTAAAAATGAATGTCTTCACGTGGTCAGCTGAAAAACGTGTCTGCCGCTCTGATTTGAGCACTTTGTCTTAGCAGGTGCCCTCCTGCACATCCTGTCAGACGCCTGCACTTCTCCTTTTATTTCTCTGAGAATCCACAGATTAAATAGGCCGAACCTTTTGTGCCTTTTACATCGAGTCAGCGTAACTCCTTTTACAACCACGCCATCAGATAGTTTCAGTCCTACCAATTTGCCAAGCGATGTTTTTCAAATAATGCTCTCGTCTTTGACACAATGGCAGGAAGCAGAGGGAGAGGAGCAGAGTTAGATTGGCTGGATGATGTGGAGACTGTAACTTGACATCTCCATCTCTTAGACCTGAGGACAGCTGTGGCCCGCACAGGATGATGAATGGCCGCTTGTGAACGCAGGTGGAGCAGCTGCCTGCAGAGTGCTTCAGCAAATGTAGTTTTACCGCTCGAAAAATTGAGATGGGTTTCACTTACTGTACCGCTCACTTGTTCTGCGACCTGGAACATATGGTGCCTGGGAGTGCAGCTTTTTAATTTGGCGAGCCATGATAGCAGATATTATGTTACTCAAATATTATGGCAATCCCCAAAGATCCCCGCTCAACATCAACAGCTGACGAAGTTTCACGGGATCTGCTCAGTTTATGTTCGAAAACAAAATGACATTTGTGTTGCAAGCTGCCAGCCTCCTCTGCTGTTTAATGAACACCTCCCTGTTTTTAAATTTCTTTCTGTAGAAACAAAGAACACTAATCAGATTCACTTATCTATTTCTGTTACCTTGAGAGGAAAACACTTCTCCAACAATTGAGTTATTTTTTTATAATCTATCATAATATTTTATCTTCTAGGAACTTTAAAGAGGCAAAGTCTGGGTATATTTTTCCTTTTCTTTCATATTTTCAGTCATGAGGATTTACCTAAATCCGGAGGGAAAAATGCTGAATTGTTTGGCAGATTTTGTTCAAGGTTGTGGGATCTGGCTGGATTGTGCTCTTCATGTGACAACATAATATGGTTTTTATTGCTTTTTCTAGTTATTGTAGTTTCTTTGTACTTGTTTTGAAAAGAAACCGAGAGCTGCCAAACTGCTGAGGAGCTTTGTGGAAGCGTTATAGCTGTATGTAAGCTTCTCTTTGTCTCTAACTTGAGCGCTGCAGCTGTGTTTTCTTGTTTGTTTTAGGTGCAGTAGGTGAGAAATGGATTGAAATGGAAGTTTTAATTGAAGTGCAAGTGCAATGATCTGTTGTATCTCTGGAGAATAAAATACAACAAACACAATGAAAAATGAGTAGCAGAAAAAGAAAATGCATGTTTTCACTATTCCTCAGTTGGTTTCAGGGCTGCAGCAGGCAATCACTTTCATCATTGATTAATCTGCCAATGAACTTCTATAATAATCGGTAGAGGGTTTGGGCTATAAAATGTCATAAAAAAGTGAAAAATGTTGATCATATATTTCCAGAGCCCGAAGGTACATGTATAGATTGCTTGTTCTGTCTGACCAAAGGTATCATATTTAGCAGCATAGAAGAAAACCAGCAAATAGTCCCATTTTAGAAGCTGGAACAATGGACTGTATGAAAATCAACCAGGGGCATCAACTGTTTCAAGAGCCCAGGGTGTCATCTTCAAATGCCATGTTTTGTTCAATCAAAAAAATCAAAACTTGACCCAACAATCTTAATTTCACCATTAAAAACAGGTAAATCCTCAAATTTGAGAAACTGGAACCAGAGAATGTTTGTTGTTTTTTGGTCTCTGTTGACTATTCATTTCAGCTCAGCTCACAGCTTTAATCTAAAGAACAATGTGTGCATTTGTGTTGTGTGCAGGTTCCTCTTCACCTGACAATTCCTGACACATTAATAAACCCAACCGTCAGTCCCGCTCCTGCAGTGAACGTCTCGTGTAAAGAGACAGCTGTTTGAACAGTTTTGTGTTTACAGAGCGCATCTTGTATTCCATGGGGCCTGTTTTGCGTGCTGCTAGAGGTGCTACCTCTGCTCCTTTTTCTTTAGATTAAGTCCAAGATAGATCATTTAGGCAATGTAGAAAGAGTATGCCATCATGTTTTTTCAATACTTTTAAAGCATTTGTCAAAAAATAAGTCTTTCATTAAGTCAATACGTGAGCCCCTGGACGCAGCCAGTGAAGCTCTCGAGGCCAGATGCTCATGACTGATAGGCAGGGGAGTAAATTAGTGATGGACACATTTATAGACTGAGCTCTTGACCTTCCTGACTATGATGTATGTTTTCTGGCAACAGGGAGCCACCAGTTATCAGGTTGGTGCCAGCTTAAATCAGCCAGAATCATTTCACAAACTGGTTCCCTGTAACGTCGCCGGATATCAGAGAGCAGAAATAGACGAAGGACATAGAATTATAGCTAGAAGACACTGGTCCAGCAGCATGTTTGATACTGATGGGCTCCTTAATTGGATTGTATTCTTTTTTTGTCTTGAACATGTGATATAATGGTACAACGCCCGCGGATAAATGGATTGGGCAAGTCAAGCATGTTATCTTACACAAGGGTTTTAATTAGGCTCAACAGATGAACATGCAGCCTTTTATACTACATTGAATAACATAATTCAGTCATTTAATTACATGATATATGTTTAAGTGTATAGTCATTTTTGTATTTCAACCAATGCGACCCGAGCAGCGTTGCAGGGGAAGACTCGGGGGCCTGGAAATGGCACCATGCTGTGTGTGGAGTACATGAAAGGATTAAAAAGCTCAGCATATTGCTGAAGGCTAAAGCTACATCGAAATGAAGCTACACAGTCGAGGGACACATCTGTTCACTTACTAAATATAAAGTAGGGAAATATAGAACTGTCTCTCAATTGCTCAGGCAAATTATTAATGAATTCAAACTGTGTGACATGAAACAAATGACTGGCTTAGGGATATAAATGAACTTCGCTAGATAATGAAGCTTAAATACTAGTAACATTTTATTGGAGATAAAAGCGGCAGTTAGAAACTAATGATTGCATATTTACTTTATTTCCTGGAAGATTTGCAAGATTCCCTTCAGGTCATTTTCTAGCTGCAAAATTTGACGTGTTCACCTGAAAACTAATATAAAATATATAGGTAGGGCTGCAACTAATGACTATTTTTTTTATTGTCAACTATTCTGTTGATTATTTTTTTTAAAGATTATCTTTTTAGGCTTTTTGCCTTTTTAAGATAGGACAGACAAATAGACAGAGATGAAATGAGAGAGGAGTGATGGTATGCAGCAAAGGACCAGGTGAGCTATGGGTGTTAATGGTTCATTATATGGATCATTTAGTCTATAAAATGTGAGAAAATTGTGTGAAATACCCATGAAAACCTCCTAAAGCAAAAAAAGTGTCATTTTCAAAATGCATTTCTTGTTGGAACAAGACTTAAAATTGTAAAATTATTCAAGTTGTGATTTAAAACAGAAAAAAGGTAAAAAAAAATAAAAATGAAAAAAAATTCTCACATTTGAGTGGCTGGAATTAGGAAACAAATAGGATCGTTGAGAGGTGAGAACATGAGTCACATGACATCACTCGAGTCGAACTGAAGTTGCAAATCTGAGGATATGAGACTTGCTTGACTGACGCTGATAGATGACTCGTCTTGACTCTGCATGGGTTTTCATAACCTGAGACTTGAGAAAGACAATTCAAATTAACTTTCTAATTAAATATTTGCATTTTTCTAGATATTAAGGAGTTGTGTTTTGTTTTTGAAACAAGATTAAGTGATTTCTAGTACTAAGTGTGGAAACCAGCAACCTACCAGGTCTTGACGAAACCCACAAAGAATCAGTCTTTTTATCAAACCTATTAGCTTATTGGCTGGATAAATATTAACTAGAAAGTTAGCATAACAATTGACTAGATCACTGAATTTCATATGACTTGATTTGTCTTGCTTGACCACGTCTAGGGCTGTACCCAACTCAGAATTATGCTAGTCGCATAAGATTTAGTTTTTTAATAGGACTATTCACCTATTCATTCCCTTTCTTTTATGTATAGATTGAGAGTTTGAACAGGAAGTTCAGTGCCACAGCAATATTCACGTAATACAGTAAACAAGCTAGTTGTGCCAAATGATCAGAAATGTGCAACAACATTTTTTGAACAAAATGCAGAGACTGTATCATACTGAGTTGCTGTGAGCTGCTAATTCACCACTTCTAAGCAGAAAGCTGAAGATATCCTTGGGAAGCTGCCTTCTTCTCACTCATTGCTCACCCTGGGTCTGGGTCAGCAGCTACCTGCACCAGAGAGCAGCATGAAATTAAGGAGCACTCACTCTGCAGCTAAATCTGGGAACAAGAAACCTCCCCCAAAGCACACTGCACACTGACTGACAAATAAGGCCTGACTGCTTGACTAAGGGCTCATTTATGCTCAACGTTACATATACGGACACGGATGAAGCCTTCTGTCCACGCTCTCCTGAGGGCAGTGTCTTCAAGCAAGATACAACAGTAAGACACAAAGAGGACATTAAAAAAATGTTGGCACAGAACGACACAGTAACACTGTGAAAACAATTTTGTGTCCACATGTTGGGATATATTAAAAGGCCCCATTGATTTACTGCCATCTACAACACTGCTTCCACTAAAAGGTACACCATCAATTACAACCTCCTCCACCATCATTGTCTGAAACTTTTGACTCTGCTCTCTAGTGCCGTCTATTGGCTGTATCTATGTCAACATAAATGACGCATGGAAGTGTGAGGGCAGTGACACTTAAAACATTTGAAATAGATCTATTTTTGTGCATAAAGGGAGTATAAAGGAGCCCTTAAGGAAGTTTCAGTCAAACTGGTGATTTGAATCTCCGACTTTCAGGGAGCAGTCCGAGACTCGACTTGCCTGATTCTCACTATAGTAACTTGGGACTTGCGTGAGACTTGAAGGTTAAGGTTTGCTTGTGACTTACTCCCTCCTCTGGCATTCATGCATGGTTTAATAAAAAAATAATTAATCGAGTATCATAATAGTTGGCAATTACATTACATAAATGCTTAATAAAAGCTCAAAACTGTTACTGTAAACAGAAACTATGACGGCCACACAGCCTGTTTTGCCACCACAAGCAAAAATTGTGAAGTGGGTTAATTGCTGCCTGGGGCTATTTCACTACTCAAAGGTTGAATGAATTGCAAATATTCCAAGGAAACACAATAATGCAATTTACAGGACATAAGACAACTGTTTTCCATCAGGACTGAGCTGCTGCTGTAACACGCTGTCAAACCAGCAGTGTTTAACGAATAAGCGGAGTCTCCACATTAATCAAATGTGACCTAAAATTGTCCAGCCTGGGCTACATACACGCTGCAGAGCATAAAGGATTGAACAGAATTGCAAAGTTGGAGGTATAGATGTTATCTCTGAGGGTTTTTTTGTCACTTGTATGTTAAGCGGCGTGTTAGTCTCATAAATCATTATGTGTAATCTCAGTCCTTATTGCTTTACTCAGGGCAGTTATCACTTCCGTGTAGCTTTCAGTGCGTTGGTCTGTGTTGCAATCCTGAACCTCTAAATCAGATGGGCTGGTATATGAGGCGCATATAAATGAGAGTTGTGTCTTCTGTCTTCCCTGCCATGAGACTTTGGTGTGCATTCGCTTCATTAGCCATCAGTCTCCGCTAAGACAGACTAATGGTTTTCTTGTTGCATGACAGTCAGTGACTTTGTGGCACAGACCCCTAATATTTCTTCTCCTCACTCTCTGGGTGAGAGAGATATCTAGAGTTTTTTTTTTTTTTTATTTGTGCCGCTCGTACATCACGTCGCGATAAAAAGCATATGGCTTCTCCTCTGTGAATTCAGCATCTGGAGCAGTTTGTATGGATGGTCGACCAAACAGTTGCTATAAAAGCCCCACGGAAACATCAGGTGTGATACATTTTCCTCCCCGTTGCTGGGCTCTGGGGCTAGATTGTAATGAAGATGTCCAGCCTTACAGTGACATACTGTAAGCTCTCCCAGCTGCCCTTTAGATAGAACAATCGCTGCAGGGAAACGTTAAAGGACTGTTTTCATTAAATGCACAAAATGTGCACCATCACGTTTCAGTCTCGAGCTTTAACTTCCCCTTAACTCACTGCTACTGTTCCATTTTTCCTGCCAGCCTTGTCAAGTTTTTTTCATGCATCATTTTCAGCACAGCACTCCTTTTCATGATCAAAATAGGTCAGTGAATAAAGCCAGATGACATTAAAAAAATGAATTATGCTTCACTCCAAGCACTGCAAGTGTAACCCTTGAATATTCAGAGCAACACTGTTACATACCAAGCTGCTGGGTGATGCCTGGGGAGTGTAACAGCCCTTTGAATGTGTTAACATACATAATTGATGTCAATGTGTACATTCACTGCTTCCAGTAATGCCTTAGGACAAGTTATCCCACTTGTATGCTTCTAAGACGTTTAACTAGTCCAGCTTCTTAAATGACCCAATGGGATTCAGTTGCAGGAGGAAAACCAGATTATTGATTACTTAAGCAGGGAAGATAAAGTGTTGGAGTACTCTTTGTTGTGCAGTGTAGACATTGTTTCCAGATCGTGATCGATGCCAGCCAGCTTTAGATGGTGTTTGTGTTGGGTAAAACTTTGTGACAGTCTTCTTTTTTCTCCAATTATCAGCAGACTGCGACACAGTAGATTCAAACAAGTTGTCCCTGGCTGTCTCTCCATCCTGCCTGACATATTGACCAGACGTGACTGACACCATTTCACTCAGGCCTGATTTTCTGCCAGTCTAGCTCTGTCACTTGGCCAAACTGCTTTTTGATTTAGGACATAAGCAGAAATAAGAGGGGGAGGGGGTAAACGCGTGTGCCAGGGCATAAAATCGTCAATGACATGTCAACGTCGTCCCCTCTGTAGGAAGTGAGACCTCCAGTACATCAAACAGATTGCTCCTGACCTATGACCAGCGAATGGACCAGCTTAGCCCGGCTCAATATGCTTGTATGAGCAGAGAAATCAATGATGTGAAGTCTGATTTTCTACATCTCAGTGGGCTTCTTGGATACAAACTGCACTGACTGCCTGTCATCCTGTAGCCCATAATGAGAAAAAACAAGCCTGCCTGTGTGCACCCCTGCCACACCAGTTTACAGTTCAAGAAGCAACATAAATTTTGTGAAACACTGGAGGATTTTCTGTGAGGATAATAAAACACAGTGGACCAGCAGCAGCAGCTCCTCAGCTTTATCACTGATGGACGTCGTCTTGATGCTGTTTCCAAGCTGCAAATGAGCATTTTGTGAATAGACTTGAGTGACGTTTGAGATGTAAAATGGCCTGTTTTGTTTTTAAAAAATTGCTGTGGATTATTGGCATCCAGTGCAGGGAGAGTTCTTTAACGCTGCTGAATAGCACTATGGATGAAAAGAGGTCTGCTGCCTCTGCACTGACTGGAGGAACTGCGGGTGCTGCTACCTGCACTGAGGCAATGTGAAGCTTTCTGCACGATATCAAATCATGCAATATTGCGAAAGGCTGTTTTAATCACGAGGCCCATTAGAAGTGAAGTGCTCAGCTGAGTGCATCACCGAAATGTGACTAATAGTGGATGGGATGCTTTATTATGCATCGGATCATATATGTGATTGATACATAAATCTCGGTGCGCAGCAATAAGGAAGAATACATCTCAAAAAAGTACATTGTACACGGATTAATGTTCCGTTTCATGGGTGTTTGGCGTTATAATTAACTACCTACGTTCGTCATGCACTGTATCATGAGGCACTGTAAATGTTAAAGCTTCCCCCAAAAACAAAAAAGATCAGTGAGGCTTACCTGATTTTCTAGTAACAGGTGGTGATGTCTTATTAGATCCCTTTGGACTCCTATGTGACGGGCTTTCTTATTTTAATTTATGCAACGGTTGCTAAAACATCTCTGCGAAATCACAATGTATCCCTTGTGGCAGCATCGCCCACACGGCATCCTGGTCCACTATACTCTGTAAGCGATGTGCAGGAAAAAACCGACAGAGGAAAAACAGCCCACAGAAAACAGTATTTGTCCATATTTCCTGGGCAGCGGCGGTTTCAGGGATTCCTCTCCGTCGACATCTCTGGCAGAGGGTCCAGTTTCACAGCTCCGCGTCTGTCTCTCTCTCGCATCGTGCTGCCAAAATGACTGAAGCTGGAAATCACATGCGGCTGGTTTAACGCGCGCGTCAATCGACTCCGTTTACCCAAGGCAGCCGCACAACTCTGGATCCATTAATATTACATGGTTCTACTTTTTTACTGTTTCTAGGGGACGTGCCGCTGCGCTGCCCCACATCCTGCGCTAAAGACGCGCAAACATCTCGCAAAGCGTTTTTCCCGTTTTCTGCCAATTACATTTGCGTGCACTGCGGTCCTCTGCGTGAGTGTGTGTGTGTGTGTGTGTGTGTGTGTGTGTGTGTGTGTGTGTGTGTGTGTGTGTGTGTGGATTCACTCGGGATTCAGACCAAGGTTTGCCCGCTTATAGATGAGATCTGCAGCAAATGACGAAAGAAATAGAATATTTGATTTGTTTGAACGCCCATAACTTCAAAGTTATTTTCACATTAAAGGCTATGTGTGTGTGTGTGTGTGTGTGTGTGTGCGTGTGTGTACGTGTGTATGTGTAGCTTATGTTTGTGTGTTCCACACTGTAAAATCTGTCAACGATTGCCTTGAAAAAGTGAGGAAATAGGCTAAAACCATTATTCTTAAATTATATTTTAATCTAATTGTTTAGTTCACTGAAAATGTTGTTGTATTTACTTAGTTTTGTGAAGTTGTTGCCACTTAAAATGACAGCTGAAATGATCAGGATTCCTACAGCTTAAGGTAAGTTAAATTTAAGACTTTTAAGACTTTTTTTATTGCCAATTGGAATTAGATAAAACCAGTCTTATAATATTCAAAACTGAAGAACAACAATTTTTCCAAATATTTATCATAACATAAAACGTGACTTTTTTTCCAGTAAAAAAACAAAAAGGTTATCTACATCAAGTTAAGTTATCTACATCAAGTGGAACACATGGAAAATAGATATAATAGATATAAGATAAGATAGATATAATGCACAGTATACTTTATTTACTGATGCTGCTAAAACTAAGAAAGATTAAGTTAATTTCATGTGTTTTATTTAAGTTGTATTAACTTCACAAGATTACGTAAATATAACTTAATGTTAAGGTAATTTAACGATTGCTGTAAAGAAAGCATAACTTAAACATCGCTTAAAGTAGATGATGCCAAAAGCCACCTTTTGCGTCAACATGGAGCAGTGCTGGACAGCTTCAGCTGACAGCATGGCAGGACAGAACTGGTGGCATTTTTATTATACGATGCTGGATGGCCGGAAAGGACCAGGTACATCCACACAGGCAGCGTCACTTGAGAATGGAGCCGGACAGAACCAGTCGGGTGCACATGAAACGCAGAAGGATGGCGTTTGGTTGTAAACGCTGCTGTTGGCAGCATAATACAACGGGAGCATGAGCACGATCCTAACCCCACAAAAAATTGACTTTCATGCCAGAATCTGATGTTCGCTTCCTGTCTGAAAGTGATGGGGGGTTTTTTCTACACCTTATCGTGAGCCTCTTACACATAATCCTAACCATCATTCCCACCATGTGCATTTGTTGACTTCACAGTAGCATCTGAGATTACAAGCAGCTGATGCAGAAAGATACCTGAAACATCATAAGTTGACGCAGAAGTTTACTGCAAAGTGGCATCATGTGACAAGTCGAGATAATAACTTGTTGTTTATATTTACTGACTTTTTTCAAGGCGATTAGTTTCCTAGATTTTAAATCAACTTGTCAAATTTTACAGTGGAAACCTGAGCTACACAAATGGTGATTAAGAGAGAAAAACAGGCTAAGGCATGGGTGGATTTTCTTTGCACACTGAGATTCTCATGACTCAGTTTATGTTGTCAATGAAAACACACTTGCATCTCCTTAACACACACACACTGTGCACATTGCAGTCACTCGGTAGTGCTTGGACTATTTCCCTGAGGCCCTCGCGTGAGCAGCTGCGCGAGTTGACCAGGTGCACCTCATTTCCCATGCTGTCATCTTGCCAGCTGAAGAGACCCTGCTATTTCCCCAGATGATGCAGGCAGACTCCTCTGACGTCTCACCTGGGCAGCACGTCTTACGTAGACAGACCTTATTCACAAACTGAGGAGCACGTGCACCATTTCACTCTTGACCCCAAAACAGGTCTCTTATTGAGAAAATGTTTTTAAATTAAAGGTGAAATCCTGCAGCTCTGGACCAGTATACCGCCTTCTTTTGGATCTGCAGCCTATAGCTGTGCTCAGAGTTATCTGCCGGTATGATTAAATAGAAGTGCTCAGTCACATCACACTTTGCTTTACAACAGCAACCTCTCTAAGTGTAATTCCACTGCGAGGCTCTCCATCCCTGTCCTGCCTAATGGCTGCTTAACTGTGATCCATCAGCAAACCAAAGCTAATTCACACCCAGATTATAGCGCTTGTACAGCCTTCAGGTTTCTCAAGAGGCCTTGTAAGAGTTCTACATTTTACCTTATTGTACCTTTAACCAATCTGACATCCCTCTACCTGTGCAGTGATGTACCCGATTTGGTGCTGATATGCTTGATTGGGATCAGCACAGATTTCAGAAACCATCGAGTATCATCTGATGGCAATACAGCCTCTGGGAGCAATCATGGTTGTATAAAGAGAAGCAGGCACACTGACTGTATCCCATCCATTCCAATAAGAGCTGCTCAGTAACACATAAAGCCCAAAACGTTTTATTTCCCGATATAAAATAAATACTTTTGCAATGTCCAGGGAAACTGGTATTGTTCCATCAGTTCTCAGACTTATAAAGGTCAATCCACTTATTGAAGCAAACGATCCAAAATGTTTTACAAATTACCATCCCATTTCAGTTCTTCCATATTTTCCAAAATTTTGGAGAAAAAAATGTTTCTAAGCGTATCCTTAAACATTTGAACATACCTACCTAATAAAATACTTAATTGTCATCACACAATTAAATTTGGGAAAACGAGAGCACTGCTATTAGATCGGTTTTCATTATTGGCAAACGTCCTGACTTGAGGTATTGAAATGGGCACCAGAAAAGAAAAAGTTGGATCTCAGCATCCCTGCGAGAACATATTGTCTTGATCAACTTCTCACTCTGAGTGATGGGGTCTTATATTACCAAAAATGATCTGCTAAACCTGGATCTGTTTGATTGTTTGACATGAGATTTTTCTGTATTTGTGTTTGAGCTTCAATCACGGGTTTAAAGTGGGTAGGGCTTAGATGGGGAAAAAAGTCATAATGCCTCTATCAGAAATTAGCAACATTTTAATAGTGATAACAGCTACCAACACTGTCAAGCAAATCTGATCAACATGTTATCTACACAGTGCTGAAGAAGAAGGTTGAGTTTTTAGCATTAAACTCTTAGTTAACATGTTGCTTATTTCAACCTCAAAAAATAAAAAATGTCAAAAGGCTCATGAGACTCGGATCAAAATAGGAAGGACAGCGGTCCACAGACAACACTTATGCATAGGGCATGAAATTTGGCACTACACCCCTGCACCTTTTATACACTATTCACTTTTTACACATTAAAAATGCAGCTATTATAAAAGATGTATGTACACTAAGACATACATATGCACAGATAAACCCACATATACTCAGATATCTGGGGGTTAAAAGTAAACAAAAGCCTGTGCAGGAGAGGTAGAGGGTTTAAAGCTTCTACAAAGACTGCTTCTAAAAACTCAAGGCAAGATAAGCAGGATTGCATTAAATAAAATAATTAGAAAGGTAATTACAGAACAAAGGGAAAAACGAAAAATAATGAAGGAAAATTGCTTCTCAGTCCAGCTGTTCATCAGGCAACACTATAATTGGGACATTAACAATGTTATCCTTAAGATTTACAAATTTCCACTCAACAAAACATCATCTGACCTAGAAACATTCCAGTGATCCGAACACAAGCGGACAGCCAGAACACATCGCCATTGACACCTGTGTCTATCATGCGTCTCCAGCTGACCACTTGTGTTCAGATTTCATTACTGCTTATGTCATTTACTTTAGAAGGTCAAAGGGCCCAGCACACCGTTGTGACGCCCACACTCTCACAAGCATACCCATCAGTCACATTAGTGGTTGAGTCCATACAACTGGAGATACAGCTTTCAACAGAAATCAAAACATCTCCTTTCACAGGGCAAAACAATGAAAGGTCACAGAACATTTCATCCAAGTCATCATGAAATGGTTAAGATATAGCAACATGCTCTCATCCCAAGTCTTCACGTATAGCCAATACGTCAGTGGACGTTTGTATCTATATATAACGCTGTAGGTATCCTCCTGCATCTGCTGTTGGCATTCCAGGATGCCGCAACCAACACCGGGATGCCAACAACATGGTTATGTTTAGGCAACAAATTTGCATGGCAACAAACGCTGGGTAAGGTTCAGGACAAAACATCATGGTTTGGCTCTACATTCATATGGGAAGCGAACAGCAGCATTCAGTCAGTTGGACCAATCCACCACCACTCCTGCCTACCCCACAGGGACCTTCCAGCTCCTTATATTTCATTGCTACCAGCAGCACTTCAACCTGACGATGCGCCAGGTGCCACTGTGACCGGCGGCGTAACATAACACCGCGAAAGGTTCCATCCGGCTGTGTTACAAACTGACGCTGCTCCGTAGCCTATCATACCACCAGAACAGTGGCTTTTGGCATTGGTATCTTACACTGACATCACTGACAAAGCAGCTGTATTTGATGACTTTGGAAATAGATCACTGTCACCATGGCCAGCACTAATGATGAAAGGGTAACAAATGCATCTTGGTGGGGATACATCAGGATGCTTAAGTGTTTACTACAAAGGATACGAGATCAAATGCATCCTAGACCACCTTGGCAAGTGGTCTGAGTGATTGAATCGCAATGAGCTTGTTAAGGCCTGATGTTAGTGGACCACCGGGACACATCAAAGTTCACACCTGCGCTTATCATGCATCTCCAGCTGACCAGATGTTACAGTTATTATGTCCACACTTTTACTAGCTGCTCTGTAGCATGCTTGCTGCTCATGTTAGCAGTTGTGTCAGTACAGCTGGATATATCGCCATCAGCAGAAATCAACACATCTCCTTCCACAGGGCAAAATGATGGATGTCCATGCAACACATCATCCACCTTAACATAAAATGGGTAAGTTACAGAGCATAAGCTTACTCCTACTGTTGGCGTATCATACCACAGCAGAAGGTGGCTTTTGGTGTTGGTATCTTACACTGAAATCGCTGACAAAGTGGCTGTATTTAATGACCTCCGAATGACACATTAGTGGGCCGTCACCAAAACATCCACCATGGTCGGCATTGATGATGTATTCCTTGCTGGGGACACATTAAGTTGCTTGAGAGTTTACTACAAGAGATATAAATAAAATCTCTAGCTAAATAAAATTGACTTGACTTGACTTGATAAGAGGTCATATGCATCCAAGACCACCTCGGCAAGTGGTTTGAGTGATCGGATAAGAAATGCACGTTGGTGGTTGTATTTAGTGCTGTCCAGTTGTGATCAGATCACCTGAGTGAATGCGTCTTGGTGGTCATTCAAACCAGTATATATCGCTGTCCACTTATGGCCACTTATGCTCAGATCACTCATTAGGCATGTTAATTCCAGGTCTATACAGGCTCTCAATGATAGTTAACCAAATTGTTGAAATACAGAAGACAATAAAGATGCCTTGACTGTCTAGCAGACAACACCTGGATGTTACAGTGAGCAGCTGCCTCTCAAAAAAGTAAACATTACCCTTTCACGTGTACTTGACCAGAAATCAAAAGCATGTTCATGTTTTAATTGCCGATGTTACATTATCCTGCCATGATGACACAATGCAGGGGCAAGGATACACGGCTTCCCCTCTGTTAATTAATTTTTGAGCTCACAAGCTACAGCCTCTGCTTTTCAGGGTATGTGATATGATTTGAATCGGCACACCATGCTTTCACTCCCCCTTCATTACTGTTGGCAGAGCAGCATCCACATGCTCTGAATGCAGAGAACAGAACCGAAGCATGAAAACTGCAAGGAGGCATATTTTCACCTGGCCATGCATGGTCTGCTTCTCTTGGATATGGTGGGTAATATTGATGTCAAAGCATTATCTTTTATGGTGCACTATGTTTTCTGCTGGATCACCACCAAACACCACCGCTCCTCACACATCCTACTTGGCATACAGCGCACTGAATGTGTGACAGTAGCCGGGAGTTATTATGCACAGATAACCTTCCCTTCCCTTTATAATCCAAGCGGGCACAAAGGGAAACTATTCATGATCTGCAATTATGTTTTCTAGATAAGATAAGCAGTTCACAATTAACTTAAGGCTTGCCCCAGACATAAGGAGCTTTTCATATCTGCTGACCTAGCCAATCAAACTGTTCTAGGAGCTGCTTTTCAATATCACCATGGCTAAGTTTTTGCCTTTGTGTGTTTCATTTTTTTCCTCCTGCCTTGTTACTTTCAGATGTTCGGCTCACACCCCTCTCAGAGGAGCAGAGTTGAACACAAGGGGGCGTAGACTGCTAAGTTTGCCTCTCCTTGTCCAGTTCAGCAGCAGCAGCAGGAATATATTAGATTATGGTATCATGTCTGACCTTGAGAGGGAACTACTCTTAAATTTACATTTCAAGGAGGACTGCCTTATTGCATTAATGGGGAGGAAATGTGCGGCTTTCTCCACACACAACTGCATTAGGAAGGGCCATCCTCTGGCAAAGCCTCAGAATGACAATGTGGAGGGCAGCGTGCAGTTTGGCCCAGCTGGTTCGATCATAAAGTCAAACATGTGTCTGTTCAGTAGATTTGTATTTATATATAGAACATTTGTATAAATACAGATGATAAATCTTCCGTCTTTATTCAAAGGAGTCATTATCATCATCATTTAGAGTCTTGGTTATTCTCCAATTCAAATGTGCCACCCATACAGGAGAATAATCAAGTCCCCAGAGGTTTGTGACACAACAATCATCAGTGGCACCGTGCATGCTCTGTGCAGTGATTGCATTAGCAATGGCATTTTAAATAATCCTGTCTATCTCACCCTCCTATTATTTCCCTTCCTCTCACTGTTTTATCTCTCTGTAGATGCAGGAACCCACACAGAAAGATGCTGGTTCCTCAGCGGTTCTGAGGTGTCATATAGCACCACTGCCACACTAAGAACCCTGTCTGGTTCTTCTGAGATTCTTTGCCATTTTTTATCCCCCCAGTAAACTAAACTAAGCTGAAGAACCAGTACGGAACCTTTAAAGGCTTTGTATTGTTCTTTCGGGGTTCCCTACTGGTTCTTCAGTTTAGTTTAGTGTAGTTTATTGGGGGAAAAAATAAAAACACTGCATTAAAAAAAGCCTAAAGACAATATTTACATAGGACAACTCATTAATGCAGTCACTCTCAACCTTTTTGCCCCCATTTGCTCTGAAATATTCCAGGTTTGAAAAGGTAACATATTACATTTCTCAGTAAAGATGTGGCACAGGATTCTGAATCTCTTAAGCCAACATTTCAAAGAAATGATTATTAATTACTGAAATAGACACTGTCTATGTGTATTACATCAATGCACATCTTGGACTATAATCTCTGCACATTGCACATATTTGCTCTACTGTGATCTTACATACAACTGTACGGCTCTCTCATTCTCAAACTGCTATATTGCACATATTTGCAATGCAATAGTACTTTTTTTAAGTATCTTTGTCATTTTTTTATTGCAAGTTCTCTATTTGATATTTATTATTTATTTATATTTAACTACTTAGTATAAATCTTATTCTTTTAATGAATATATTTTCTTAGAATTTAGGTTGCCACAAATACAGTGACACTGAGTATTTCATTAAGTCTCATTCAGATTAGGATTTTAAAAAGCTTCATTTGGAAGCATATCAATTTCTCCACTGCATTATCTTGCAACACTCAAGGGCTCCAAAACTCAAAAAATTAAAAACTATATAGTGCCAAATGGTCTCTAGTGGTTCTATATAACACTATTGGGAAAATGTGCAGTATAGCACCTTAAAAAGATGGGTGACATACAGGTTCCCCTGTGATTATGAGCAAAAGAACCGCTTTTGGGTAATGTCAAGCACCATTTTTTAGAGCATGTTTTTAAAAATGAATTTTCTTTTCTTTAATTTTGGTAATTAACTTTGCTGCCAGCAGTATGAAGCCATGTACACATTCATCCTTGCAATACACACACACACACACACACACACACACACACACACACACACACACGTCTAGTACAAAGCACCTGTCTGACTGGGGTAAATGGCATTAACCCAGCCCCTTGGGGGGGTTGAGCTCCTATAGGCTCGAAGCGCATTTTAAAAACTCCGTGGTAAAAGCGAGATTTAATTGGTTTGAGGTCGCAGTATATGTAAATGCAAGCGTATGGCTCCTCCCATGCACCTGATAGGCAGTATTTACAGCTCTTTACAGCTACTCACTGCACTGTTTCTAAGAGCGCAGCGACGCACCATGACACTCCACTGGACTTAAGCAATAAGGATTTCCGTCTTCTCACAGCAAAGTCGCCGCTACATACTACAGGAGAAAAAAAAAGTTTGCCAAAAGTTTCTACTTGTTTTCCAAGATGCCACGCTCGTTTCTGGTCAAGAAACACATAAACTCCGCAAAGAAGCCAAATTATAGCGAGCTGGAGAGCCCAACAGGTAAAGTTTTAAAATGAATAACATGTCTCACTTTATAAAGCTTTTATTTCTTACAAGCTGTCGCGTTTTTTGTTTTTTGTTTTAAACTTTGCAAAGTTTTTAAAGTTGTTGACCGACTCTGAAATCCGTGGTCCTCACTCCACGGGCGATGACAGGCGTCACATGACCATTTTTACTGCCTTTATTTTCAGTGTTCTTCACGCCGCACATCTACAGGGGCCTCCCTCTGCCTGTCATCCCGCAGCCGGAGATCCTGAGCCCGGCAGCCTACAGCCCCATCACAGTGTGGACTACCAGCAACTTGCCGCTGTCTCCGCTCCCCAGTGACCTCTCCCCCATCTCCGGATACCCCTCATCGCTCTCCGACACCTCCTCTAAAGACCACAGCGGCTCCGAGAGCCCGAGGAGTGATGAAGACGAGCAGATGCTGCCCAAACTGACAGACCCTCACGGAGTGGAGGCAGAGAAATTCCAATGTAGTTTGTGTAGCAAGTCCTACTCCACGTACTCTGGACTGCTCAAGCATAAACAGCTGCACTGCGACGCCCAAACGAGGAAATCCTTCAGTTGTAAATACTGCGAGAAGGAGTATGTGAGCCTGGGAGCTCTCAAAATGCACATCAGGACTCACACTTTGCCTTGTGTTTGCAAAATATGCGGGAAAGCTTTCTCCAGACCGTGGCTGCTCCAAGGACACATCAGGACGCACACCGGTGAGTGGATGGGGAACAACAGAGGGGCCTTCAGTGTGAAGAGGCTGAATGTTTTTGTTGTTCAGCTTTAAGGCACAGACTAATTGTGTTTAAAGTAATACATGATTTAATAGCCTTTAGAGCATGTTTCACAGCACTGAGCAGCTTTGTAGTGAGGCTGTGAAAATATTCAGAATACTACAACTTCCTAGGTTAACTTTTAAATATTACTTTTTTTGTGACGAATATGTTATTTCTTTGAAACATTGTGTTGCAACAGACCAAGGTGCCTCTGTCACATTTTTATTCACACCTCTGTGTACTTTCTCTGACAATGTCTTCTTTCTCGACAGGAGAGAAGCCGTTCTCCTGCCCTCACTGCAACAGGGCTTTCGCAGACAGGTCCAATCTCAGGGCTCACCTACAGACCCATTCGGATGTGAAAAAATACCAATGCAAGAACTGCTCCAAAACCTTCTCCAGGATGTCTCTTCTGCACAAGCATGAGGAATCTGGTTGTTGTGTAGCACACTGAACTGGGATACTTTTCCACCAGCAGCAAAAGAGAAAAAAAATCCTCTTTATTTTTCCAGGAGAACTGTCAGGGAATCACATCGAAGGGGGTTTGTTCCCAAACATGCAGACTTTTTGTTTTTTTCTACGAGCGGTCCATTTCATTTCAGAGTGAGAAATAGCTCACGTGCTTCTGTGACTGAGCTTTGTCATGCCATGTACTCACCTACCTGTGCTATTCATGCACTTTCCTGCATGTCTAGAATGTTTTGTAAATGTTATCTTCAGTGTTTTGTACCAGTGTCTATCATTGGCTGTTATGCAGTCCTCCACTTTTTTTATACACACCACACAAACAATACCAAAAGGCGCATTATGAATGACAGTACACATGTAACCAAAGGAATACTGAAGCCATTGTTACTTAGGGAACAAGTGCAAACTTAGTGTTTTAGGGTGAAATTATTATAACTTTTGCACAGTCATTAGAAACAGTTTGCCAGCACTCAAATAGCAAAACAAATTCTCTCAAGTGCCTCAGTTTTACTTGGCAATAATATGTATTATTCAACAGTGTCCTGTTATATTTTTATATATTGAATGTAAGCGTGACTGAGATGATTGTATATCAACAGTGAAAACTGTGATGCTGAATGATTTTGATATTTTCATATCCTCATGACACTTTTAGAAATAAAGTTTCATGACATTTTGTATAATTTTTTTGGCATCTTTCGAGTTTATCCAGTGAACAGCTCCTTCGGCTGATTGTCACACGGTTCAAATAGAGTATCTTGCTCAAAAGTTAATGATATTTAATCCAGCTTGCACCATCTCATGTTATGGAGATGTAAAAATGAGCAGTGAGGTGACTCAGCTGCAAATCAGGCCTGAACCTGTTCCCTGTGAACCTGTCCAGACATCAAACAATCTTGAAATTTAACACATACTAGCTATATTGATCTGCACTCACTTGTTATACCCTTTGAGGACCCATGACTTTCTTTACCCAAGTGTGTGTAAAGTTTAGATGCGAGGGTGTAGTTCTCTTTATCTCATGTCATCGATGTATGTAACTCGAGGAAAATGTGTTTTTTTTAAATCTTCCTGCTCAATGATAACAATCTCTGCAGGGGCACGGGCCACTCAGATATCTAGATTTTAATATGTTTTCACAAAAAGCTCAAATTTGCATTTGCTTTGACAACCTCCTTGAATTTCTGGGATGCTTGCCATCAAGGATTAAATAGACTTCCTCAGGCTACATTTTGTTGTCTTTTACCATATGCTGTCTACTTGCAGCAGATAGAGATTAGAGCACAAAAAGTGCAGCGCCTTAAGGGATACAGTCAAAGTTGAACTCTTTCTAACAAACCCCAGAGTGTGTTCCCGTTTGCCCTAATGCCCAAAAGCTGCTGACCTGAAAGATGTGATCTGACAAACAGACACTTGTTTTTCTCACTGCGAGGGGCTCAGCTCCCCTGTAGGTAGATTCTCCTCGCTGTGAGTCATCGTCGAGCTATTCCAGGTGCTCGCAGTCGCACTCCAGGTCGGGCCAGGTGGCTCGGGGGCTCGTCAGCAACCTCGCTGGAAAGCAGGTGGATACAAACCACAGCCACAGGTCCGCTGATACTGTGGAAACCTCAGCCATGACCTAATGTGGAAACATCACAAGCAGCAGGTTCTATTATTCAGATCATTTGCCTCATAAAAGCAAAGTGCCATCAAGAGGGCACTCTAAACTACAACACTGCTGACAGTGAAGCGGTTTGTTTTCACTCACTAATATCTTTTATTCCATAGGCTACATTGTATCATCTTGGTGTCAGAGAGGGAAAAAAACAATGAATGCATAATGCCAATTAGCTTCATAATCTTGCAAGATTTCCCCTTTTACAACAACAATTAACTGCATGACTGATTTCTCAGATAACAACAACATGTTAAATGCTTTCCCCCTCCAACATGAATATTTGATTTAGCAGTTGTGATGATAGTGGGAGGAGAAGAGGAGGGGAGGGAGCAGGAACTCATTTGTTTGAAAGCATATGGCTATTAGAGGATGTGTTAAAGAATGTGAGATCAAATATTTGTTAGCTGTAGAGACTGTTAATAGTCACACTGTGGTGTTTAAGTTGTGAATCCCGCAGACGCCAAATGCAGGTAGATACCCTGTGGGTGTCTTTGCAGATAGATAAAAAGAAAGAAGAATCTCTGAGGTGAAATATTGCAAAGATAAAGTAAAAATTTGATTTATTCATTCCACAAGTCAACTAGAGTGAACATATTTGAGGCCTGAATTCAGTTGTTTATCATATTCAGTGTGAATAAAATATTTAATTTAGCTTTCCATTAATTGTTTCCCACCGGATGTTGAAACAAAGCTTACACCCTTGATTTAAAATGCCCGTTACATTTGACAATCAGTCCAAAATCATTAAGATATTCATATTATTTTCATATGACAATGAAAAGAAGAAAATTCTCACATTTGAGAAGCCTGGTCTTTTTACTTGAGAAATGACTAGACGGATTAATGAATTAATAAAACTGTTGGGGATTAATTTCTTGTCAGTCAAATAAATTAATCATCGACTAATCATTGTAGCTGCAGTGCAAATACAATCTAAGTTTTTCACAGACTGCTCTGCATTAGTTATCTATTCATTTCATTTGGCTGTGAAATATTGTAAACATGGGGTGGAATATGATCAGCTCTTCTTGACTTAAATGAACAAATTTGGGGCCTGAATTTGGTCATTTATCATTTTCAGCACATGATCATTTTCTTAATTAAATGATTACTAAATATATATATATAATACTTTACTAAGCCCAAAGGAAATGTGTTTAAATCATAGACATAGATTTTGGGATCATGCAGGGATACATCAACCCCAATATGTAGAACAAGTGCATTTGTCCCAACAAATAAAAATATGAAAGAGGCAGAGGACTTTTATTTTGACGAACTGCTAGAGCGTGATGCAACAACGTCTCAAAAACAATGTCAGGACGCTGCCATAAAATAGAAAAAAATAAAACAACTATATATGACATTTCCACCATTAACTAATGCTAAACATACATAAATTTGTGCTTAAAAAAATGATAAAAAATTCAGGAATTTAAGTAACTGACACTAGAATTTTCTAATAATGATTCCAAAACCCCTAAAAAAATCCATTTGCTTTCATATATGAGAAAGAAAAGAAGAAACTCTTCACAACCAAGAAGGTAACAACAAGGAATGTTTGGCCCTTTAGCTTGAAAAATGACTATAACAATTATTTTAAAAAATGGTTGCAGATTAATTCTCTGTCGATCAAATAATTGATCCCTGGACTAATCATTGCAGCTGCAAACCGAATATTAGCTCTGGCTGTGAAAAGTTGCAATAATGAAGCAAAATGTGATCAGTTCTTCTCTAAAAGCCAAATTTAATGAACATATTTAAAGCCTGGATTTAGTAATTTAACTGCTGAATATTTTCTCAATTAATTGATAAATTAATGAAGTTTTAGCTATGAAATGTGAGACACTTTCGCAAAAAAGAAACATTGCAGTTAGGGTCGAAATAAAATGATTTAGCCATTTAACTTAAACTGTCTATACATTAAATTTGCCGCCCATCCTTTTGATTCTGATTGTTATTAAAGCCTGATTTCATAATACTCTCTATTTCATCAGATATTTAACATCACATGTAAAATAAATGTCCTCACTCTGTACATATGAGAGCTTGGGGGGGACTTAAAAAATCCAGAGCGGCCTCAGAGAGCAGTTTGTGAGATGTAAAGGAGAGCATCTCTCTCACAAAGCTGCTGACTTTATGGTGAATCAGGGAGTATGATTCCTTTATGACCATCAAGTGGAACAAATAAAGTTAAGGGTGTCCTCTGAGGTCTGATTGTCCTAGCCAGGAAGCGATCCCTAGCCCTCCTCTCTCACCCCGCCACATCAGAAAGGAGATGATTGTGTATTCCCCTTTACTCCGACCGCCCCGAGGAATGTTTGCCTGTTTATTGAGCTCCCGCATCTTGTTAAAGACTATTCTCTTTCATTTCTGTTGTCTCCTCAAGTGACTGGGTCGCTACTTAGAACGGCGCTGCTTTTCAGCTGGAGGTGCATATTCTCCAGATAATACTGTTTGCCTCTAATTGTGTGGCGTCCTTTGCATCGTCGCTCTATTTGTTGATAAATTGGATTCATGCAGATCGAGCGAGCATAATTTAATCGCCAGGGAAGATGGATTCTTCTGAAGTTTTGCAGTTTTATAGTTTTATGTGTTTATCTCATTAAAGTGAAACAGGTTTGATGCAAGGGGGCAGAAAAACTTTGAAGAAACATGCGTGGCAGGCTGCAGTCATGCACTGAGATATGGTGGCTGACCCTCCATGTAGGTCAGAAATGATTTTTGTTTGGCGTGTCATTACGAGCACTGGAGTGAGGAGTCCAGCGGAGACAGACGAGGCTGTGTTGTCTTAATCAATAGCTCTGTGGTCTCTTTCTGCTGCCTCTTTGTCGAGCAGAGGTCAGCTGTCAAAAGATCCTGTGATCATATTTACTTGATTGTGTTTCCTCCTTAATGTTCGACCCACAAAACCCCATGACCACAGCTATAAAAGATCATCGCTGTAAACAACGATATCCTTTGTTACCACAGATGATTTGACGGACTGAGAGTCATCCTTTATACAACAGGTTTTATTTTAAACGGTATTTATAAGCAGCATATAAACAAAAACATTGTTTATAGCACAAAGAAAACACTATATTGTAGCAGTAAGCAGATTAATTGTACTCAGCTGCAGCACCAACTACAGAAGCATTGAGGTTAACTATTTAAAGTCATAGTTTATTCAATGTAGGCCTATCTCTGTTTTACTAAATTGAAATAGAAAACACATAATTACATATTCTTCAATTTAACACAATTAAATATGTAAAATGTACCACCAAAGAGGAGTTTCTGCCCCCAAATGTGGACTTTTTTTTAGTGAGTAGTTGTTGCTTCTCTAGTGGTGTTTCTGCCCCATATGTAGGTATTTTGTAGCAGTATTTTGTTGCGTTTTTTTGCTCGCAAATGTATTTTTTTTTTTTTTTAGCAATTCTTTGCCAAGTTTTCAATTGCGTTTCTGCCCCCTTACCTGGAAGTTTTTTTGACAGGTCATCCCTGTGTTTCCAGTGGCTTTTGTGCCATCAAACATGGATGTTTGACTAAAAGATCTTTTTCAAATCCTATGCAAGTTGTTTATGTGCTTAAATAGAACTATGCATTAACTACAGCAATGTTGAAATGCAAAGAAACGTAAAATCGATCACTATTTACCAATACTAATACCTATTTAAAAGAGGTGAAAACACTTGGCTTTGTTTTTTTTTTTGTTGGTCTCAAATAGTGGTCTGCTGCTTGGCATGAAACATACAATTGTAATGTACCCCTGGTTTACAGAAATGTATAGTGCCAACATTTTCTTCTGGTGTTCCTGAATCGTAAAATCATCTGTTGCAAACTTGTGATAAATCACACTTGATTTGAATGGTTTGAGTCCTATTGTTCATTCATGGCTTTCCTATTTGAATTAAACATAACCACTTGAACTTTGAGATTTTTTTTTCATAATTGAGTATTCAGTACAGTCTCAATATATGCAAGATGAACTCTGTTTGCATGTAGAGAGATTTTTAGAAGGTGACTGACATATAACCACACGATTTACTGCCGATGAATCCTCATGGCAATTCGTTTGGATTTTATCATCTTCAACATGCAGCTCTCTGGAGTCGAGTCTCGAGTCCTTTTCCTCCACATCTCAATAGAGACCATCCAGGCGGATGATGTGTTCAGTCCTCTCTGCTGCATTTTCAGGTGATGCTGGACAGACATCTGGGTTATCAAATAATGTTCTGACAGGTACCTCTGAATGGTTTTCATTTTCACAAAGTGGTGCAGGGGAGTCTGATGCGGAGCCGCTGTCAGACTAAGTGGGGAGAGGCTGCTTTTAATTTGAATAATGATGATGTCATTCCCTGAAAAGCGGATGCAGCAAGTTGCTCATTTTTAATCCTTTCAGACCTCAGAGCTGCCTTTGACACAGTTGATCATCCAATTTAAAATTGAACGCCGTAAGCACTGGGTGGTATTACCTGTCCTTCGCTTGGCTGATTCATCTCCCTCCACTCAAACAGAAACTCGTATTTCACCAGTAAAAACTCATCTTTCTCTTGAGCAAACATCATATCTGGAGTTCCTCAGGGCTCTATTTTGGGCCAACCCTTCTTTCATATAGTCCTTCCTTTGAGCCACATAATTTGTAAACAAAACGTTTAATTTAGTTGATTTGGTGATAATTTGTAGTTAAACTTTGTTTTGTTTTTTTCCTAGGTTATAATTTATCTCCATTAACAGCCTTTTTACACTAAACAATTGCCCTTTGTTGATCCACTGACTAATTATCTAGCGCCATGAGAGGTTAACATTTGAGGTTTTGGATGAAATGGTGCAAAAACAAAAAGGGCATAGTCATTGTAGCATCAGCCATTGGCTTGTGACTTGTGTTTTAAAGCTTCGAGTTGGTCTTTCAGTTGTCGCTTTAGATGGATTTTTGGAGATGGTGGTGCTGGAGAAGCGAGTGGTGACTATGATTATACGTAATTAAGTATTTAGAAAACGTGAATGTGTGAGTTATATAAAATTTTCAGCCTGTTCTTATTCCCAAGTCGTCAAATACCATCGCTTAGTCAGTGATTTTAGCGTCTCAGGGACACCAAAAGCCACCTTTCACATCAATATGACACGCTGCCAGGTGGAATCAGTTTATAATGTGAGTGGACGGGACCTTCGCCTCAGAATGATACACCGCTGGACGGCTGGACAGCACCTGTCACGGGCTATGATATGCCATGGGGCGCTGTCAGTTTATAATGCACCTGTTACAGCAGTATGGTAGACCATGGGACAGTGTCAGTTTGAAGAAATGCAGTTATTGAAACTTCTGCATTCATTTTTAGTCCTCGAGATTGCCGCTTCAGTGCAAAGCACCACTAATATAACTGAAGACTCTTAATTTTGTTACAACAAATTTGAAATAGATTGAAAAGTTAAAAGTTAATTTATAGCCTTGGAAACACTAATAAAATAAGCCATTCAGTGGTTGATTATGATCTAAACATGATCTGCCATCTGCAGAAACTAAATTCAGGATAAACCAAGGTCATATAAGTCTTCTATCTTCTATATCGGCATGTAAAAAAGTTATGTTTTCAAAAAGTTCTCCAAAGTGGAGAGACATTAAACGACTGGTTTGTATTCATAGTGTCAACAAGGAAAAATCAGCAAGTTTTCTGGTATGTTATCTGGTCTTTCAGAAAATAAAATATTAAAGGTAAACTCTTGGATAAACAAACTGGAACAAAACACTTTTTACTGTTGAACCAAACCATATATCACCATTAGTTGTGTAGTACCACCTGTTCTACTTTATTACTGTAAATAGATCATATCGGAGGTATTTCATTTCATTTTGTATTCACAACAAGAGGGATGTTTTGACTGTTATTTTCAGCAGCAGCATCTTCAAAAACATGAAATATTAATGTTATCCTAATTTAGTAAGACAACGCAAAACTTGGTGTGCTTCTTTTAGAGCATGTTTTGACAGCCATCAGAAGTTACAAGTAAATTGATCCCACTGGAGCTGCACACATATAGCTGCTGTCTGTGTTCAAACAGGATGGTAGCTTGTCAGTAATTGGTTATCATAATGAATTTTAGGCACCAATAGTTCCTTTGTCTTTTCTTAAATTAAAAAAAAAGGTGCAGTAGCAGTTAATGAGGAATATATTAGAGAATCAGAGACAGCAAGGAGAATTTTAGAGATATAACAAGCTTCAAAGTAAGCAGTAAATGTTTACCTTAATTACAGCACATATGGTTGTTTGTCCTCTATATCTTTAAGGTAACTCTGTCCAGCTTGTGTTTGCTACAGGCTGGACGGAGGCCCCACATCCACATCCTCACACTGGATCACCACTTTTAGTGGTGATTACACTATTTCACAATCACATCCTGTTCTGAGCAACAAATTAACAGTGGGGCAGGTCTACACCAATTGCATATTTACCAGCTGTTTGGGTCTAATCGCATCCGTGGCTGCCTTCATTCACATCCAGATAAGCAGGAGAAATTACAAAACAGGATGCACCGAACTTTTAAAACAAATAATCATCATGGAAATTGGATTTGTTTTGTAATTGTACAGCTGTGTCCTGAGTCATTTATTCAAATTAATTTCCTCACTGTGTTTACCTGTTGTGGGAAGCGCTGTGCATCTTAATGTACTTTTTATCTCCAATCTATTACATACTGTGAATATAGAAAATGGTACGGGTCACTTTTCAATGACGGCCGCTGATGAGGCTATTAGCTTTAATAGATGTCACTCTGAATCTATACCAATCACTTAGGAGGAGACCGAAAAAGAGCAGCAGATAAGTCGCAGAAGGATTCACGAGACAAATGGATTGTGCAAGAAGAGAGTGGCAAGTCATGTAAATGTGAGAAACCCTATTGCTTGTTCACGGCATATTATTTTGATCGCTGATTATCTCCGAGCAGTGTCGGGGGTGCACAGTAGTGTGAGAATGTGAGTGTGAGATGATCCCTGAGAGGCCAGCAGACCGAGCCAGTGACCTAATTATGATGAATCAGAGCTGGGAAAATCTGTCTGGCCACCAGCCGTTTCTAAGTGCTTTTACACTCCACAGCAACAGCATGAACAGCCTCAACAAAGCAGCAAAACACTGCTCTGAGCTCTACAGTGGCTGTAGGTACATTGCTCAACATATATTCTTGTTGTGTGAGCTGAAAATGGAGGGCGTGGTACTAATAAATGTTTTAAATGCAGTGACGAAGACAGGGTGGAATATTTTTGTGGCTTTTTTTTAAAGGACTGCTCCAAGGACTGGCATTTTTGAGTTTGCCACTTGATTAACAAAAAAGTACATTTTAATAGGTTTTCCCCCACAAAATTATAGGGTTCAAATGATAATAATTGTTTTCACATTGATTAATCTCACCTAGTATTTCTCATTTCATTGTTTGTTCTGTAAAATGTAAAGACATGGCAAAATG
Source organism: Plectropomus leopardus (assembly GCF_026936395.1). NCBI lineage: Eukaryota > Metazoa > Chordata > Actinopteri > Perciformes > Serranidae > Plectropomus > Plectropomus leopardus. The sequence continues at coordinate 24,790,379 of NC_142187.1, read as the reverse complement.
TTCCAAGCTGGATGCCATCCTTAAATGTCATGTTTAGTCTTTAACCTAATAATTTTAATTTTGCAATAAAAAGTAACAAATCATCACATTTGAGAAGTCTGACCAGAGAATGTTTGGTATTTTTTAGTCTCTGTTGACTATTCATTTTCCCCTGTACAGTTGTCATTAAGGGAGAAATTAACTATAGAGATCAAAAACATTTTTGTACTAGGCTGTGAACACATTTATTTCTGCCATCAAGTTGAGCTTTTTAACATAGGGTTCAATGGGAATTTACTCTGTTTTGGAGCCAGCCCCAAGTGGTCATTCGAAGAACTGCCATTTTTGTCAACTCTGCCTTGGCTTAGTTTTTTAGTCCCATCGGTTGAATAAAAAAATGAATACATTTCTGCAAGAAAACTTGACAGAAATGTATTCATGTTAACCTACATCACTATTTTTTCCCCTAACCTTTCTGACAGAAAGCAGTCTAGGCAAATTTCCCCCAGTTGCATTCAACAGACAAATATGAGAACATCAATCCTTTCATCAAACTTAACATCTAATGTCATACTTTTCCTTCAAGGCAAAAAACGAACTGGATCTATATTGTGTGAGCTTGTCATTGAAATATGCGAATCCCTGTTGAGTCCCAGGTACTTACATCAAAGGGCAGCTGTTCGGGGACACACACATTACTGCATGACCTCTCTTAACTTATGGGTAAATAGTGAAACAGAATACTCCGGGGGCTTGAGAAAGGCTCGCCCTGTAGTTTGGCATGACATTGGGCCTCCGAGTGGTATTAGGCGCCATCCACAACACATTTAAGACTTGAGTATGTTGCTTTGAGGAATTTTTGGGATTTCTCAGATGGATATGTTGGCCCTAAACCATGACGCTGTGTGAAATCAGTCCACAATATCCACTGAGACACAATTCTGAGTAGAGCCAGTGGCAGCTAGGGTATCTCTTAAGATAGTTTGGGTGTTTTTTTTCCTTCTGTCTAGTGGTTATCTGATCATCAGTCGAGGGAAAAGGTGAGTATGGAGCGCAAACAAAAGGTGCTTGAATAAACTAGCTCCCGGCCACATTATTCAGACTCTGGGTATTGTACTCTGCTGACAAGCCTCAACAGGACGTGAACCTCCAGTGAAGCTTCTCCGGGGATGGGTAGGACTCCTTTGCTCGACTCAGCGGATAAAAGAAAAAAAAGTGACTTAGATAGTCTGTATCTCTGCTGCTGCATGATGCATATCCAAGCAACAAATCACAAGTGTTTTACATCTACCCAAAATGTCACAACTAGAAAAACAGACACACCTGTAAGATGTTATGCAATCCAGCAGCAGCCCTGCAGGGAACAGCTACTGCTTCATTGTTTTTTTCTGTTCTGACTTAATTCTGTGGAAGATTTAGAGGCTGCACTTTGGGCTTTTTTGGAATGCATATGTTTAAGGGTGCATAAAACTGACACCTGTCATGTAAACAGCTATTAAAATTAATTAGTTTCACAAGAGGAGGAGGACCATTGAGTTGGATTATATTACAATATTCAAACATCTGTATTTTACTCATAACTCATTGTATTTGATGTTTTCTGAGGTCATTATTTTAGTTTTTCTTAAGTATATTTTGACTATGCTTGTTGAAAATTGCTGAAAATGGTATGTTTTAATTTTTAGTATTTGTTCTCTAATCCTTTGAAACTGTAGCAAATTGGCTATCTTAAATATCTTTCTAAAAAAAAAATATATGGGAAGTCGGCAAGGAGCAACTTGAGAAGAAATGACCCAGAAATTAGCAAGAAATCAGTAAAAAGGCACAAGTAAATTACCAGAAAAATAACACAAAAAAAACCCGAACCCAAACAAACAAAAAGTTAAAGTTAAGAACAAACAAACAAACATAAAAACATGAAAATGATCTGGGGAAAAACACTGCTTAAGTTATAATAATTTTCAATATATATTTATGATAATTAGAAATACATTTTTTCTCTATTTTTTTCAAAAATAATGTTGTGATTCAGCTAATTTTTTGCAAGGGACATTTCTTGTTAAGTTGTCCATTGCCTTTTTGCCCATGTTTTTGAAAGAATTCAAACCAATTTGCTCAGTTTAAATACCTGTGAAAGGTGTCTGAATACAGCACAAGAAAAGTGATGGCGCTCCAGGTTTCAAAGGGTTAAATCAGTAGTTTCCAAGTTTTTGTCATGTGTGGTTTTAAAATAAGGCTAAGTTTACTTGGGAAACCTCATCACATGTCGCATTAAGTCTCCAAGTTGTGACCAGTTTAGTTCTATCAAAGCCATCAGGTCAGATTTTAATTCTGATTAACGCTTTGCTTCAAAAATTTAAGGTCACATTTCCCTGAAATAAGGTGTGGATATTTATGGTCCCCGGAGGATACATTTTAATGTTTTCATGACCCCTGACCTTTTCTGTAGCACCTCCATTTCCATTTCTATAATAAACTGTATGTGAAAAAAATGATGTAGTTACCGTGACGTCAGCAGCTGGTTTGTGGACCCCCGTTTCAAATCCTTGAGTTCTGCAGTGCTTGGATTTCTGGAGCCAGAAGTGACCATATTTGGTCGAAAGGTTGGATCTGTGATGGAGCAGGAAGTGGATCTGACTCATCCACTGTGGTGACGCATCGCAGACAGCCTGTAACACACAGAGGCAACACACTTAATGAGGCATATATTTCAGCCGTAAAATAAGTAAACAGGTGAGTTATATAAAAATACAACCCCAACACCTGTACTGTTGTCATGAATGTTGAAGTTAGCTATAGAGCCAAAAACTGCTTTTTTATCAGACTGTAAAATGTTTATTCTGCTGTAAAGTTGGGAATTTTAACATTGGAGTCTCAGGGGATTTACTGTGTTTTGGAGCCAGCCTCGGGTGGCCATTAGAAGAACTGCAGTTTTTGACACTTCCACATTAGCCTTTCTTTTCTAGCCATTCTGCCTGCATTTTCTTATTTTCTGTGTTGAGTATGTTTGTGGGTGTGAACTTTTAGAGTTCAGGTAAGGTTGGGAGAGCTCAGGTGAGGTCGGGGCTTTATAAAAACATAGCAACCAGCTTCCTGTTAATTTCACTGACGAAAACTATGACGAAAATTATGTCAAAAACCTTTTTTTCCATGACCAAAATAAGATTATGTCAAGCTGATAATGAAAATTATGACAGAATTTATGTTTCATTTTAACTGATGACAAAAAAATGTCAGTGGTGACTATCGCACATTAAAAATGAGAGGCAGGCAGGTAGAAGCCTCTGTTATCTGTAAGAGTAGCTGTGTTGTATGTAAACAGTCTTAAATCGCACAGTTTTCATTGACAGCCGAAAGTTTAGATTGAAACACCAATTCTGTGAGAGGACCTGAATTCAACCTTCAGACAAACACGTTAGATTCAGAAAGAATTCAGGCTGAAATGAAGTTATTTTTCTGCTTCTTCACAGTGTGATCAATAAGTCAAGAGTTTACAATGAACCTGGGTACAAATCGCAGTTGTCTCAAATTATTAGTTGACATCAAAATTATCTCAAAAAGATTTTTTTATACAACCTGTCAATTTGATTCAAATTTTATGGAACATATTACTAAAACGTTTTGAGTTTTCACCAACAAAAACGAGACTAAAACTATATAGGATAAAAAAAAAGTCTAAATTTAAAATCATTGCCAAAATTAATGCTGTTTACAATCAGTTACTGATAATAATGCAATGTATAGCCAACTTTTAATAGGTAAATCACTGTGAGATTTGCTCAACACTTTCAGTTTTGGTTTTCTCTCTATAAGTCTCTAAACTTAATGTCCTGTTATCAGCTTGATGAGCCAAGAAGCCAAGGCTTTGAACATCCTGAACCAACGCCAAAGATCTCACAGTAACTCTGTTGATGGACATCCTTTATAGTTATTTTGATTTAAAGAACAGAGTGTGTGAAGACCTGAGGAAAATTTTATAAGCTGCTTTTACTAAAGCAGGTTTATAAATGAGTACTTTTACTGTTGTGCAAGTTCTCAAAAGGTAGCTGTTGTGTGATTTTTGTGCTCTTTCTCACAAAATGATAAATCCAGTGTGGTAACATATTTCAAAAGGATATGCACCATGAAATACCATCTGCATATAAAGCCACAACAGCAGAACGTCATCACTCATTATAAAAAAAAATTTGTGTGACTAGCTTTTTGGCTCAAACTTGATTCCTCTGTGATCACTGGGACAAAACAGATATCGAAATGTTTACAATGGGATCCAGAAAATCTCTCTACAGTGAAGTAAAATATCCTCTGGGGCTGCACAATTTTATTTATGTTGAACAGAACCTACTACTGCTATTTTCCTGTTTCTCAAGAGATAGCGGAAATATTTCTGCACTCTAGGATTTCAAACATTACCCATCAGGCAACCGAATACTTGTATGGAGTGATATTTTGCAATTATGAGTCTTATAAACACTGCATCAATATTACAATCCCCCTCCGAGAAACAGATTGTTTGTCTTTCCAAGCTAGTAGTCACAGTCTTCCCTGCCATAAATATCCTCTGTCATTGGTGCATTCCTCTGCCTTCACCACAGCCTTTGAGTATTTTCGGAGATTGTCTGGTCTGCACCGATGCTTTCATTCCAGTGGACTGATCACAGGAGACCCGATCCAGCTGTGTCATGAGCCGCAGAGAAAACCACGGCTGATAAGAGACTGAGAAGACACCGAGTGATGTGGTATAAGGCGTGACTTTAAAGCCAACAAGCAGCATTTGGATTGTATTAGGAGATCTTGCTAATGGCACTCAGATTAACACTAATTTGGGCCTTTGGTGATTGAAGTAACACTGAAAGAAAAACCTCTGGCTTGAGATCACTGATGATAGCATCAATATGAGACATGCCACTGAGCACAGGAATGGGATATGAATCGAGGGCCTGCGGGGACAGACACGTCATCATCCCACAACAGCAGTGTTAGTTGCCACAGACAGCTGGAATGTTCCACTGGGATGACAGAGGGTGTGTCCGATCACACGGCAACATCCCCCCACCTCTATCAACACCACTTTTCCCCATCAACATGCCTCCTGGTTGAACCCCCCTCCGGCTCTAATCCCCTCCGTACGCGCTAACCGGTCAGTCGAGACAAATGGCGAGGCGCTGCCTGGCAGTGAAGACACAGCAGGTGCTGTGCTGTCAAAAGCCACTTCACACCTCCTCTCCCTCCTTCTCACACCACCACCACTATCGGCCCCCCGTAAGCCACCCTCTCCGTGGGAGGGGAGAGGGGGACTCTCCAGGGTGTGCTTTGTTATCAGCGTGCTCCAGCTTTGAAGTGAGCAGGGCCAGAATCTGGACTGTGTTTACTTGAAGGCATCTCCCTTGTTGTGTGTGTCAGGCCGAGGTAATTATGGCTCAGTGAGTAGCCCTGACCGTGATGACACGGTGGGGTAGGTGTGGAGAAGTAGGCAGGGCCCGGAGTACATCAGCGTCTTGGGCTGCTCTTACTCACTAGGATGTGGTGTAGACGAGGGAGCTCCCAAGGGGGGGTCTGCTTGCACGGGCATGATTTGTTAACAGAGGCAACGACCATGGCCAATAATGTCCTATAATTGTATTGTTATCATGAATTGCAGACTGTGCTTTTTTCTCAGTGGGGTGTCACATCAAAGACTTGTAAAGCAATGCAATACATTTGAAAATACAAATTTTGTTGCATAATTCAAAGGGGCAGTATGTGCAAGTTGTTATTTTGCCACATTAATCTATGGTAATACATTTTCTGTTAACACTGCTTCAAGAGTTTGATTGAGTTTGAGGTGAAGTTTGCCAATGTCATTTCTTCTTTAGGATATGAGTTACAGAAGTAGTTCATATTTCCGGGATATGATCTTATTGCCTTTCTTCCCCCAAAGTTTGATAAGGATATTGTTTGTTATGTTTGCATGGTAGCTAGTTAGTTTAGCACAAAGACTGGAAACAGAGCAAAACAGTTAGCTTAGCTCAGCCAAACATCTCAAAAGATTCCTATTAATATGCAATATCTTGTTTTATCCACTCATAAAAATCAATGTGTGACAAGGACATGTTCGGCTTTTAGGAAGACTTATGTGTCATCTCTATTTCTCAATGAATAAATCATATATTTTTCACATGAAATCATAGAAGGTACAAATCCAGTGAAATGTGATCCTGTCAACTTATTCAGCTTGTGCTTTTTAGGCTGCCACTTTATAGTTTTCCATGTTTCCAGACTGGCAGCAGTGCATGTGTTAACAGCATCCCTGATGGTACTGGTAATCCATGATTTCTGCTTTGAAATGATGTTACAGACTGATGATTTTACAAATTAAATTTGCCAAAGACACTCTGAATTAAATGATGTGGGGTCATTCCCATGTTCCCAAGTTCCTATGTTCCTCAGATTTATATAGCACATTAGGCTTGGGCGGTATGTAATAATTCAAACCTCTCTGAAAATTAAACTCAATGGTATATGACAGCATAAGTGTGCAGTGGGAACCTGAAAAAGATGTTGCCCAGCTCTATATTCCTTTAATTTGACATGGGCCAGGCTGTAGCAGTGAAGATTAGGTTAGAGGTCTATGATCATGAATCTAAGGCAAAGATTAAGGCAAGAACGGCCTTACTTAAAACAGGAAAGTCTTTCCTTTGCGTTTAAAAAAAAAATCTGCATTCAAATGATAACATTGCGAGAACATAGACTGGTAAAAACAATCGAAAATTCTGTAGTATGTATGCCAGGCCAGTAGTTGGCAGTGTAACTTTATAATGACGCAAAATGTGCATGCGGGAAGTGTGGCCGTGATGTCACCGTTTTCACACAATCCACCTATTGCCAGTTTACACAGCGACAGAAGAAGCTGCGTTTTCAAAAGATTACACTCTGAAACCTGGTTTCAAAAGTTTGCGTTTTCAGGCATCCAACATGCTGTTGTCATGTGACAAAAGGCCAAACCGTAATAAAAAAGCTTAACGTTTAATGCAAAGACCATTGCTGTGAAAACGTCCCCCAAGAGTCATAAACGTGCTGGACTTAGCCTTAATCAGTCCCTCCAGGATGTTGCGATCACAACAATTAAGCAAATTAAGAATTGAATTCTGCGTGACCTAGCAATTTTGAATCACCACAACTTTACAGTAAATTTGACTGTTTAACATGGGTGTCATCATATTGAGCTATGTGCACTTGTGCAAACTAGGCAGAGACAGCAGGTGGAGATGGTCATTCTGCATTTCGTCATATGTCGGCAATACAAGGTGCAGATCACTGTTCGAGACCAACAAACAATAAAAACAGTTGTATTTTAGGTATTTTATGTAGGTGTTTTGTAGCAACCCTCCAGCAGGAAAAGTGCCATCAAAAGCAGCTGTTTTTTTACTGAGACAGAGCTGCAATTCCTATCAGGGTAGTGCCTCCAAAACCGGGTATTATAAGACAATAAATGGTCTTTTCTTAACCATAACCAAGCAAAGTAACAGTGAGTTCTAGCGGTCCATCAAAAATGTCCTCAAACTGTAAATAAATAGAGAATTTGCTGCCTTGTTTTGCATTGCCAATTAAATTTCAGCAGCTGTACTTTTAACTAAAAAACAAGCCAAATCTATCAGTGTCACAACACAAATGCTGGTCACACATTGCACAAGCTTACTGGTGAGAGTTTGATAATGAGAATTCCCCTCCCTACAGCCTGCTCAGTAGCCAAAACATGCTTTCTGCAGCTCTTAGAATACCAATTAACTGCAGAGGCATTCAGACTATATGAAAAAAAGAGAAACCAGCATATGTATATTCATCAGGTCTAAATGTCATAACACATGATGCTGGTCTTGTCATAGATCATGTCATACATTCTTGTTACTCTGGGCTCCAAACATGTTGATGATGTGACTGCTAGCATGAAGTCAAAGGTCAGATTCCACATAATGCTGTTGAAGCCTTGTTGCAGATACTGGGTGCATGGACTCTGTAATGTGGAACTAAAATGAAGATTGGTGCATTGCAAAAGGCCAGATATTCCCCCTGCAGGCCTGCTGCAGTTAGCAGAGACTATGTGTAAGCTCTCTGTCAGAGTAATACCATGGAAAATAAGTCTTGCATCATCTGTAATATCCTGTGAGGTGTATTTCTTTATAATCATGTGCATCATTTAAAAGTATCACAGACTTCCATGTTATGAAATATTGGGCTCTTCGTGCTGACTGAAGACTATTTTTATTGTTATTCACATCACATTAGGCATCAAAAAAAAAAAAAAAATCAGGATCCAATCTAGGATATTTATCTTGTCACTCTCTCTTTTAACTTGTGACAATTAATTTTGGCTGTTATCCAGATTTAATAGATGTTTTTACTTGTGAGAGAATAATTGCTCCCCTGCTTTGAACAGTTAATTTGAAAAAAATGAATCAATTCTCTTTAATGAATAAAAGCTTTCATTAAAAAAATAGATAAATATAAAGAGCATGAATTCCCACACAGACCAAGGTGACGAACTACATATGGCAGAGTTAATGTGACAGGGAAAGCTTTTTTCAAAGCAAGTATACACACAGATTAGGGAGGATCTACAAAGTCTATTGCAATCTGATAAGACTTCTGGTGTTTTCATTGGTGAGTGTCTCTCCTTTTATCTTCTACAACCGCTGAGCTTCTCTTATCATGTGCAGCACAGTCTGGAATTTCAGCCTCTGATAATTGTCTCGTAATCTTTGGTTACCAGAGCAGAGAGTTAAAACTTATGTAGACTGTTAAATATTTCACAAACTCATACCTGTAAGTCACTACGATTGCCATCATGATGATGGATCTTCCTATAAGAATGTCTTTAAATCTTTATTTCTACCAAACCTTTCAGCTAAAGGAGCAATATCTTCTCTTTATGATCAACTGGGAAATGGACCGAAATGAAGTTTGGCTATAACACGTGAAAAAAGGGAAGAGATTACAGAGGAAGTGCACACAGTGCGTCAGGAGCCTTTTTTACACAGAGATTGTGCTATAGGGCTACTACCAAGTCCCTTTTTTATGCCCTATTTGCATTTTTACACAGTTACAAGTAAAAAGTAATCAAAATCCTGATCCTTCCCTAACTTTAATCAAAGTGCTTTTGCTGCCTAAATCTAACCACAGAGACGAGTCTGGACCATGGTTGATTAGGAGACTGAGATATAGCATTTGTGACAGGGCCCCGATCATTCCTATCTGTAATAAGTTGCTCAGTGGCGCATGAAGCAAACAAAGCTCTATTTCCGCAGTATGAAATTACCCAGATGATTGGGGCTGTTTCTGCGTCACTGGACCCATAGTGCAAGCGCACAAGAAACTTCTGCCAGCTGAGTTTAGCACTCCGCTAACTTGAATGGCGATAAAATGATTTAATTGTGCTTTTCCTCTAGACTTTCTAAATGTAATCTGACCAAATGGATCAAATCCCTGATAGTAAAACTAGCCATTTTCCTCGGGTTTTGACACTCAAAAAAATGTATCACTGATTTAATGATGTCTCTTTCACAGTATAAGTCAATGGGGAAAAGTCTTTTTGGTCCTATGGCATTATGTGACAGACCCCTGAGCTGTAATTTCACTGTTTGGTAGCTGCGAAATTGGCTTTAAAACCCAGCACATTTCCGGGGCCTGGTCCAGATTTGTCCTGCACTTTGTATTCCCACCCACCACCCCAGCTGTTTTACTGTTAACCCTGAAACACCTGGATCGACATCAGTTTTCTTGTTCTGTGGTTCAGACACCTTTCATAAAACATGAGAAATTTGGTGTGATTTCATTTGAAATCATTGGAGAAAAGAAAATGAGAAACTTTGCAAGAAATGTCTTGCTAATTGCAAAAAAAAAAAAGAAAAAAGAAATAAAACCTGGAAAAAAAAAAGAAAATGTGTCCGTAAAACTGTGTTTATAACAAGGGCTTTGTGGTTTTTTTGTGTGCTTTTTTGCTTTTTTTTAGGTTATTTTTTTGGAACTATTTAATTATTATTTTTTTCTAATTTTCAGGCCATTTCTTCTTGCCCATTGCCTTCTTCCCATGTTTTTAAAAGAGAACAAACCAGTTTGCTAAGGTTTCAAAAGGTTATTCCATAACACTACATAAATGTAATGTGTCATTAACTCAAAGAAACTCTGATGATAAATCTATGAATATGGTAATATACAAACATCATTTCTTGGAGACAGGGTTGCCTTTGGACAGGAAAGCTTTTCCCAACGGTTTCCAGTCTTTATGCTACTGGTGGCAGATTATAATTCAATACAGAGTCATAAGAGTGTTATTGTATTATCATCTAACGCTCAGCAAGGAAAAGAATTAATGTTATTTCAAGAAAATCAAACTATTGCTTTCAATTAGAGACGCACAGGTAGGCTATGCTTTGTGGTTCCCTCGAGAAAATCCGTCAAACTGTGTGAATTATGTTAACACGGGGCTCTGAGTTGAAACTAACACTGTAATGAACATCTTTATCATTATCTGTAAAAACATCACATGCTGAGTGTTTATCTTTTTTTTTTCTCTGTTTTACTGTCATTTATCTTTCCCGTCTGTGTGTTATGTTTTCATTTGATAAGAGAACCAATTAACAGAGTTTTAAAAATGACTTCTGTTTGGACTGATGGTTAGATTTGATGAAGCTCTACTGTGAAATATATTTTAAAGGTTTGTTATATTCATCTCTCACTGCAAAATAAATTCACTGACATGAAGCCTGGAGGAATACGACTTGAGGGTGAGGTAAAGCTCCTCTGCCTTGATGCCAAGAGAAAGCAGAGGCAATGGTTGACCTTGTCCTTCTTTGCTGTTGGTCTGTGGGTTTGGGCCAGGGACAGGAACTCCCTGTACAGACACTGTGTCTGCGATTGCTGAAACTACTCCACAGTAGAACGCTTTGTTCACTGCCACCAAGGAAAACCTAGACAACAAAAACACACACATTCTGGAAAAATGAACACTCGAGAGGGGTCGTTTTCTCCTCAAAACGTCTTGCTTGGGTTTCAGTGGTAAATAATATTCCCTTCAGAAGGGAAAAATCATACAGCTTTACAAAAATGCCTCGGGATAATACATACAAGACCTGTTGTTATCAAACTGTTAATCTAAATTCACAAGTAGTAAAGGGTTATGATGTCTTGTGTAAAAACAGAAAAAAATCCCTTAACCACATTGTGACCAAAGACTTAAGTTGTTTAACTGTGTGTGCCGTGGTGAAGCTCATAACTCTTTGAAAATTAAACAGTTATAGGTCATGCGGTTATTTGTGTTATGTAAAAAAATCTTAACATGAACCAGCCAATAAAAATAACAATGCAGGAACGCTGTTTTAAATCAGAAAGATAACTCAGTTTAGCAGTTTTTACATAGATATATACAAATATATTACAATGCTGGATTCTAAAGTTCAGCAACTCTTGTGAGAGCACGTCTGAACACAAGATGTTTTGCAGCTTCATGTAAATAAAAGATTAATGCAACAGCAAAGGGGGGTCATTGGGTAACTTTGAACACTGCTGCCAACTTGGCGGCTTTCTCACTAGATTTGGTGACTTTTCAGTCCCTCTTAGCAACTTTATTTCTAAAAAGCAACGAACGACAAATTGAGCAACTTCTTCAGATCAATTAGGATAAAAAAGACCTATATTGTTATTCACTCCAATGCAGGCTGCTCAGGGTAATCACAAACCAAGGCTCCTCTGCCATCAGCCCGGGGTCAGCTGCAGTGCGGATTTTTTTATAGACTCTAATTCAGCAGTTAAGCAAGTTACTGCAATGGAAGCAAGTTTTCTTGCTTCCATTAATGAATGATTATGTCAGTGGTATGAAAAATAAGCCTACATAGTCTTCTGACAACTTTAAGTGATTTGAGAGTCTTGGTGCTTTCATTGGGAAAGAGTAGGCAACACTAATCATTAATCTGTGAATTTTCTCCTTGAAAATCAATGTTAACTGCACTATGCCTGGGTCTAATGTGAGCAAACCTCAGCTAGCAGCTCCACTCATTTGGCAATTACTGCTTGTAACACAGACTGAACCCAACAGTGTTGCTGTGCAAACATTGTGCCCACCCTCTGGTCTTCCTCTAGGTTGCCCTGATGAGTAAACATATTTTGAACCAGAGCCTCCCTTTGGCATTGTTAACTAGCCTACTAGTGCCATTACCAGTGTCAGAAAGGCTAGTGGTGCTAACGTGGTTAACAGTGCTAAAGGGAAGGACAGCATTCAGGACGCAAATTTGTAAATTTTTATGGATATCTTTATGATGTATTAAGTAAAATGTTGACATTGTGGACAATAGTCCTAGGACAGCGAAGGAATGACCCTCCCTACTCTCCCTGTGACTGGCTTATACACTATCTTAGTTGGTTGGAGTGGTTACATTAAGGCAAGAGGAGTGAGACTGGTTTGAGTTGGTGTTTCCTTTGTTATGCTAGGAAAGGCAAATGCACCACCAGGACAGCTTTGGGCTACCACTGGCGCTAGCTAGCTCCCACTTGGCCAAGGTGGTGTGCAGTGTAGACCAGCCAATGCTAACTTTCGTTAACCAGTGGAAACCAGAGGGTGGGCACTATGCTTCCAGATGTTAAAGCAGCTAGCCAGCTGTGTCAGCAAAGCAAGCAGAAAATAAAAGTCAATACATTTACATCACAAAACATTAAATTTTCACTACCTTTAAATGGAAAGTGCTTTGAAATGCAGCGCTAAAGCTCACTGAGTCAACAGAGCGCCAAACTAAAAGGAAAGGCCACTTGTATTTCATGTTATTTTGTGTTTGTTTTTCCTGAAAATTAACTGTTTCACGGGTGCTGGGCTATCAAAAGCAAACCAAAACTGACATCCTTACTAAGGCAACAGTTCTTCTCAGTCAAAGAGATTCCTGGCGTTTGGCATTTTTTATTCACTTCCAATCCAGCTGACCAAATATCACTGGCAAATAGTGTCACTTCAATCATAGTGCCCCCAAAACTGATAGGTTATCCAATTATGTGCGTTGATGCATTTCCTGTGAAGCTGGAACATTGCTCATGACCTTTTTCTTGATAGAAATGAAATTTTCTCTCCCTCAGGCTAAACAAAATCTCACAGCACTCCACCCTTTGAGTGAGTCATGCTGGGATAGTCAAACAAGCCTGCACGATGATGAATCTACAGACATTACTACTGGAGAAGATCTGTTTAGAAATCAGCCACCGTGCTCGCCAATGTGTCACATGTCCTCTCTCTCTCTCTCTCTCTATGAACTGGCACATCTCAGGGTATTAGAGATGTGTGGACAAGCGGCGGAAAGTCCTCCGCTGCTCTTTGCTCGGTGTCTCAGAGCAGGTTATCTCTCCCTGCAGCAAGCTGCCACGCGCCTATTGCACCTGATTGTCTCATCGGCACATTCCAGGTGAGAGGGCCTGACAAGCCAGGACAGAGCACCCAGACAGTGATACACTTGTTCAGCAGCCGCAGGTGTAGCTGCCCTCTTTTTTCTGCACTCTCCCAGAGGTATTAGGCACTGTGGAGGAGCAAGAGTAATCTGAAGGCGAGGCAGGGAAAAATCAATGACAAATGACTTGGCTCTTTTTTATGAAGCACAGTAAGAAAAGAACAGCCCTTTTTTATGTGGTCATCTTATTGACCTATATTCCCGTCCATCATTCAGAGGAGACTCAGGAGTGAAAAATACAATAAAGTAATAGACTGAGTGGTGACAACACCTGAAGCAAGAAGCATTACGAAAAGGAATTTTTCAATATTTGCATTGATTCAGCTTTAACTGGGCCAAACATTGTGAATATGGGCTGCCGTGGTCTGACAGATGACTTTAGGGACATTCATACACAGGCATTGGACAAAATAACAGGAACGTTACAGTAGAATCTATATTTAATGCCACAAAACATCCCTTCTGATCCAGCTTCCTCATATGTTTACACTTTGAATCAATCAGGGTTTCATGACTGTGTCAGCTGTAGCCGATTCACTGCTAAAAATAAAGTCTAAGTGGGATAAAATGTCTCATATCAAGGTGATATATGCTTGCTCTTTGTCTTTGTCTTTGACAAGTTATGTCCTTATGTTTGAGCATTTTACCTACTTGTTGAGCATTTTTTTGTCCTTTTATGTTGTTTTTAGTATTGCTGTACTGGTTTGAAGGGAAACATCTTGCCAATCACCAATAAAGCATGTATTCTATAATAACAGGTACACTGGAGAATTCTAAATAAATACTCATTATAAAGTTAATCTTGCCTTGTTTTCCAGGCTTGTGATACAAATATGCCAAATCACACATAAGAAGCACAAATTAAAATGTGGAAATCCAAAGGGGTAGGAGAAGGATGAAAAACTTTGAAAACTAAAATCTTTACAAGAAACAAAACTACAACTCTAACTCTGAGTGTATAGAATATTTTGGGATTTTGTCTGCTCTATTGTTATGTCTGTGTTTTGTGATATGATTAGAGTATGTTGTGCAGATTTAGGTCCGTGGGGGCAAATTAAGAAATCAGAGCTCTATTCACACAGGACTCGTACCAGCAGGGGACCTCATGTGATTTAGATGTGATTTAGAAATTACCCCCCACGTCTGTGTTTCATGCTGCGCATTTGCATGGGATAAGTGAAGTCTGATGCTCCATTTAGCCCATACAAAAATGTTTATTCAAACAAAAACTGTAAAAACATCAACACTCTGTAGTGTTACACATGAGAACTGCATTTTAGTACAGTGGGGTTTAATTCAGTTCAAACATATGTTTACAATGCCAAAGCAAGTGTGAAATATAATAAAATATGTACAATAAGTAAAGATCTACTCGACATTTATTTATAAACATGTTACTGCTGATTGGGTAGCACCTCTGACAAATCAATCAAATGAGAGAAAAAGTACTTCATAGACCGCAGGTGGTTCTCACGCACTGTTCGCACTTAAATAATGTACCAAGTACATTACTTGAAATTAAGTATATAACGTAATTCGTGGGACGCTAATTTGTGAGATATCCTGAATAGGAAAGAGGCAGAAAAAAGGTGCGGATTAGGAGATGCCCATTTGCACATGACTTATTTATTACATGACCTCTGTATCTGGTAAATATGGTACGTAATTTGCTGTGGATTTTTTTACTTGACAAATTTCGGACATGGCAGAGGTCTGAGGAAATTAGGATAACAGACGACCTCCACGGTTATTACAAATTCCTAGAGGTTTCCAGGTATGTCTGTGCTAATAGATCTTAAGTCTGTAATTTAAGTTTATTTTCATTATTGCTTAATCTGCAGATTATTTTCTTGATTAAACGAGTCGGGTCTATGAAATGTCAGAAATTATTTCATGTTGAAAAGCCTAAATTGACACCCCTGTTATTTGTCCACCACCTGTACATGTAAAGAGCCTCATTATGTATATATTTCCACCCTCTGGAGCAGAATAATGTACATTTGCTCTGACACATACTGTATCTCACAGACATTAATAACTCCCCTTCATCCATTCAGACATACACTAATACATTCACCTTCTAAATTTATTCCTTGGTGGGTCTGTTCGACTGCCACTGACGGGAGATCAGCCATTCAGGCAAAGGAGGAAACAGGAACTGAAGCATTTTGATGATGTAATTGGCAGCAGATGCGGAGGAAGATGGAGATAAAGGAGAAGGAATTCAAAATAATATCTGTTTGGGCATGCATTGGGGGGTTATCATGAGCACAGAGAGATCATGTTTTGACTTTTGTCTCACTGATTCACTGTTGCTCAAGTGCTTTCGTTTTACAGTGGTCTGAGCTATGGAAATCTGACATTTCAATGCAGCAGCGGTGGTGATATAGTGGAAGAATACTGTAGCATCTCTGAAAGAAGCCTTTAATAAAACATTGCTATCCCCACCTGATCAGGGGGCGCACAGCGGCCAGTACAGAAGACAAATTGGATATGCAAATGTACGAGACACAATGTGAGTAGCTTGTAAACAGTATTATCTGCACGCCTCATTTTGTGTGCCATAATATCAGCTGGGAGGAGATTTCAAATTCTCTAGGAAAGCTTTCTAATGCTGGAAACAATCCAACAGTTCATCTGGAATAAAATTTGCTCTCTCATCTGAAATTCATGGCAAAGAAAGCAAGCAAAGAAGGTCAAGTAGCCACTTTTTCTTGCCTTCCTTGTGGTCTGACAATAAGGCGGTGAGAACAACAAGGCAGGGCTGGGTGAGAGGATGCAGGGGGGGAGGACGCAGGCTGGGACCTGCCTCAGCATTAAGTTATGCTTTTGTAAGGCAGAAGCACTTGCCTGTGGCAGGTGCAGGTAGCAGACGTGACGCTGCTGAGGTGTTCCTATTGAGAAGTACCCAACCTGCCGAGTTGTCAGGACAAGTTTGAGGACTCAGTCACCACCCTGCTCTGAAAGGCTAACCAGATCCGCGTACTATGACTTGCACTTCTAAAGATGTGATGGAGGAACTGGAAAATCCCAGTGCTCGAACATAAAATTATGGGATTGTTGTGATGCTTGTCATGGAGGCTAATGTGGAAGATAATACATCATAACAGCAATTACAATCTCAGGGATTGTCTCTTTTATGTTCCACCCTAAAAAAGCGCTAAAAGCATTTACAGACTATAAAATAAACTCATATATCACTGACAGAGTGCTCAGCAGCTATATTTAAAATTCAAAAGGTTAGTTTTTATGGGAGTGGACTAATCCTAAAGCTAAAGTTTAAATGGGTATAAAATAACTGGGGCACTTATGAAGCTTTCCATCAGTGTATTCTGACTTTCCACTTAAGATTAACTCAGAAATGTTGCTGTATTTCTCAATAAAACCATCCTTTCCTGTTCATTATAGGGGTCCTGCCGATTTTCAAATATCTTATCTGTATCATAACAGTGGGGTTGTATGTGTAAATGAACTGTGGTCTCCATCTTGCCAGCATCTAGATCTCCCTTCTTTTTTGCCAGCAAAAATCTGCCAGATGACGTGTTTCTTGTCTCATTTTTGGCTGGCTTCCTCATTTTAGCATGCCCGCTGCCACCACAGATACAAACAGTACAGAAGCAGATAGCAAGCGAGCCGGCCCTCTCTCCCTGTCTCAAACTCAGACCAAACAGTAAAACTAGCCAGTGCTGGTCAAATAAACACACTGTTTTGCTTTGCTCATTTCTGGTTCAAAATGTCTTCAGAAATATATTTAAATATTGTTCCAGTGCGGCACAGTGCATTTTGGTAGTCGTAGGCTTTCTACCTCTTGAGCAAAAGTGAATGCCACAGCCGTTTTTCTCTGTTTTCTCTGGTAATGTAGCACCAATTTCAAAGTATTCACATTTTTCTACTACATAGACAGCCTAGTTTTATGAAAAGACCACATTTCCATCAGTGAAATACTTCTTTAAGCCCTCACTGTATTCAGCCTTCTGCCCCGGTGTATAAGGATGAACTCTTACGTGTTCACACCACAGAGGCACCTGTAGCTGCCTATACAGGACAGTGAATCACCAACAAATGTAAGCTTGCAAGTCCAGCCATGTCATGGTATTCCTGTCATCGCAGTGCAACAGTAATAATCTGCACAGAGGAGTCTGAGTGAGGAAAAAAGCGAATGAAAAGGTTCAGTGTGAAAAATGCAAAGAATCATCTTCTGGAGGAGACGTGATTCACCATGTGCCTCACTTGCTCAAAACATTTTCTTGTTGTAGGAGTGGCGATGGAAGGCCCAAGGCAATCATTTCTCAGGTTCAAAAGATGTTCAAGGAAAACGTATTTCTGACATGCTGCAGAGGAAAAGAACTTCCTCGCTATGCTGGTGTGTAACCAGAACTTATCAATCCAGAGCCTGTTTCAGCCTGCGTAGCAAAAAGAAAAAAAAAATGCTGAGTGAGATGATATGAAAGATTTTTAGCCCTCATGCTGGTTTGGAAATCAGAGATCACGTCAATGCCCACCAACATGGAGTCACAGGAATTTAAATATACCTCTTTAAGTCCTCTTTAAGCCTCCATGCCTGGAAAATTTTATCAGCAGGTAATTTCGGTGTGAACTCACACTACAAGCTGCTATTACAATTTTCATGTTATTCTCAGCAGCTAGTGAAGCAAATGCGATGATGTGGACCTAAAAACACAAAGTTTAGCCGCAATTATCACCGCAGACACCTGAACGAGTGGAGGTTTCTAACAATGAGGGCAGAGGAAGCAAAACGATCTTCCTTCCCTCCTCTGTTTGCTTTGCCTGAATGAATAGCAGATCCACCAGCATGGCAGTGCCAGAATAGATTAGCACCACGGTCCATCTCCCTGGCTTCACAAAATAAAATCCTCTTAAAAGCAGGGGATGTCACTCAATCTCCTGAGACATGTACTTGCATGGTGGACTTAGGAGCTCTCACTACTGGGAAATATACCTGCACAAATAGAAGAAGTTTAACTGAAAATGAGCTGCCAAAAGAAGTACTTGCCAAGGTATACAAAACCTCCCACACCAATTTCCCCTCAGACTGAATGCTCATATTATTCAAGTTTTCGATGCAGTCAAAGAATTAAACATCATGGAACTGCAAATAGGCATTATCTTATCAATCCACTTAGTCGTTTATTAGGACATCCTGGATGTTTAGCTTTCAAGAGAACAGGTTCAAGTAGCTCATATCTTAAAAGTATCTTCACATTGCCTTCAGCTATTTCTTATTTTATAATCATAGCCCAGGGCTGAGAGTAAAAGACGGCTTTTCAAAACCCATTCAGAGTTTTCAATCCGTGTAACTATGAAAACAACAGGAAGTTCCTCCCCGAATAGCCCAAAGGCAAGAGGTTAAGAGTTCATTGCTCACAAAATATCTTCTCTATTCTAACAAAACAAAAGTATTTATTCTTTCAAAGCGAGAAACATAATGTGTGAAGACTTTCCAAAAAGAGCCGTGTCTGCGGGTAGATGGCTGTATGACACAATTTGACTATACTATGCCATGCATTGAAAAACACAGTGTGACAAGTATTTGTGCACTCTATATATTTGAAATTAGTTAGAATATATTTTGAAATAGATGGCAATATCGAAAGTACAAAATGCAACAACTATGACTTTTTGTCACATTTTTCCTAATTGCAAATATATTCATTTTTTTTGTTAGTTCATGAATTATGAAATAAATTAAATAACTGAGCCAGAGGCTCGCTGGCGGGCTAATTTTAATCCGTTGTCCCTGTTAAATGTTAAAGAGGCACCCTAAAAGCTGAATTCTCGAGTAGAAACAGTTTTTAAGGAGGGATCTGTCATGTGTGCACGAATGATCTGGTGCTTATCTTGGAGAAGTGATCCTATCGAATGAAATATTTGATATTTACAACAATTTTGTCGAATCACGGATATGGACATTATCATGCAGCAAATATGTTGCAAATTCATGTGTCAACGACGCTGTGTTTAACACTTAGTTACGGTTAGGCATAAAATTCACTTGGTTGCATTTAAGAAGATTTTGGCTTCAAATATCCGTTTTGGGGAACACAAATCTTCACAGGGAAAGCTACAATCTCTCATTAAAAAATTATTGCTTTTCATGCCACTTTCCAAGCAGGAAAAACAGCAGCTGGTTTCTACAAAACACCTCCGTTTAGTGCCTAAAAAGCTGCATGAAACACATCAATGAACGTTAAAAAAAACCCAGCTGGTTCTGGTATCTGTTAGTCATGAACAGTGGTCTGTAGTGGTCAGCATGCATGTTGTTGAGGTCAATGGTTTCCAACTGGTGGGTCATTGTCCAAAAGTGAGATGTGATCCATTCAAAATGGCCCATCAGTGACTTGTTAACATGTCAAAAGAACAGTGGATTACTGGCACTGAGCTTTTATTTTGAAGTGATGTTTCTGTTTATTCTTGCAATATGTTTTATTTCTTTGTCTTCTAAGCAATCATGAACATGTGATCATTTATCTAGTGTCTGGATGTTGAACTAATGACTAAGGAGAAATCTGGACCCTGTGACTGGACCAGTTGGGAACCACTGCCATCCACTATCCCCACCACCTCCCATTGATAAAGTCAGCTCATTAGCCACATCACTTTAGAAACCTTGATATGATACATATGAAACATACACATGTAACATTTTTGTGGTTTTCAGAAACATACAATGCAGACATTTTTTTCTGGTAACTGGGCTGATGGGAGAGACATTACAGTCTCTTCTTGTCTTGAGCCTCCTTGTACATGTTTTACCCTCCTGTGTCCTCAAGACTGAATAAATGTGACGTCATCCAATCTGCTGCTATCCTCTCTCACCGCATGACGATAAAACACAGAGAACAGAGACAATACAGATTGCCCTCTGAGATATCCGGAGGACAGTGACCTGTGAGGTGGATAACCTGTCCAGGAAGGAGAAACAGCGTTGGCCAGTCAGCTTAATGCCTAAAGCTACTTTAAAGTCTGTCAGAGCAATCACGTCGGCGCAAACGCACATTCACACATTACATAAATTCCCTACAGAAGTGCATTTACACACTCACAATGTATACATTTCTTTGTCGCACCTTTTGTCTGAAGATAAAGGGTTTTTTCGGTCAGGGGTGTAAAGTTTTTACAGGAGCTGAAGGGAACTCAATGCTTTTTTCCTAAACTTCTAAGAAAGATCAGCTGTCACTTGAGGCAAGGATGTAAAAATCTACATTTCCAGCAGTGCAGCGTGTGTCTCTCCCCTCAAATTGATTGGGATCATTTTCTGTACCGCAACAAGAATCCTCTCCCCTCTCCTTTTCATCTCATAGTCTCATTGATCATTGGAGCTTCTCAGATACAGAGAACAGGTGTGATCATCATCCTAATGCATTTTCTGTATGTGTGTGTGTGTGTGTGTGTGTGTGTGTGTGTAGGAGTATTTCTGTGTGCGCTAACATTTCAGTGAATACACTGGTGTGGTCTGAAAGTACAATGAATGAATGTTGACACAACATCCGTACTCATCCATAATTTATTTCAGCTCAAAACACTTTCCAGAGCTTTTTAAATGTTGATTTTTCTCCGTTCCTCGTAATATCATGTTGTGAAGACTTTTCAGTGCTCAAACTGGGCTAAATCATTGCAGGCCAGAGTTTACAATGCAATACCTTGCAGTGTTTGTGTACACATATTTATGTGTGCATGTGCGTGCATGCATGTATGTGTGTGTTTGTATCAACTCTGGCATAATGATAGACTGACAGTGGGAGCGACAGCACCACCCCAAGCAAGTAGAAAAGCCCTACATTCCTGGGCTGCGAGCTGTGAATCTGAGCACAGATTACAAGTTAAAACACGCAGCCAGGAGCCACCACTGTTTTAGTAAATACTTTCAGAGCTAGTGTTTAGAGATCATAGCTTTAGGACAAGGGTGGGATTGATTTCCCAAACATGGATTTTGTGTTGTGGTTGTCCGGTTTTATTGAAGGGTAGAAATGGAAAACCAGCTTCACCTGCTGAGGAAACGCTGGATATTCTTCAAGGTTTATTGATGCTTTAAAGAAACTGTTTAATATTTGGGGAAATGCTTATTAAGGCTCTTGCTAAGAGTTGGATGAGATGATTGATGCACTCTTGTATACACGTTAAATATGAAGAGGATGTTCAGTTATCTATTTTGCATTTATTTCGAGTGTAAGACTACACACTGTAGTTTTTTCTCACTATAAATGATAAAATCAGTTTACCAATTTGAGTGAAAAGGTGAATCTTGAAAAGTTTGCCCAAAACCTAATGACCTGTGATTTAGCAATGTTCCAAATTCACAATTTGACTTCTCACAGTCTACATTAGCTCTGATGTTTTCCCACTATCACAATGCTACTTAGGAAGCAATGATGTGCTATAATCTTGACACAGTCATGTATATTACAGGTGAGCACTGGCTGTTTGAATTAGCCTCAGATGAGTAGATCAAATCAACCTGAGTGTCATCTGATCATGTGCTTTAATCAGACCTTTTTCACACAGAAGACATTTTTATATGTCAAGCACAGGTGTAAATCATAAAATTAACAGCTGAATTCTATTTAGCTGCTTTGATTTTAGGATCCTGGTATTGTGCATGATCACTCACTGTCGTTTAAATAGAATAGAGCCATTGTTCATGTCATTAGTAACACCTGTGCTTTTCCTACTATGATAGACCACAATATCAGCTGTGAAACTCGTCTATGTAAGGGATAACTCAAGGAAATCTGACCCTCTGAATTCTGGCCATCTCTCAGCGAAGAAGCAAATAAGTGTATTTTGTGTGTAATTAGGTGATGTGTTGAACTGTCTCTTTGGTCTGAACATAATAATTTAAGTGTTGAGATGCTCAGTGATAACATAGTCCTGCATATAAAGACTAGATAACACCACAACTTGTAGTTTTTACACTTCAGTTTTTTTATGTAAATATATAGGCAAATTTTGTTACCTTGGGACACTGAAAGCTTGTTTATGCTGGATCTTAGATATGGAGATGGATAGAGCCTTCTGTCTGTACTCTGCATTCATTTTGTCCATATTTGTGCGCGTTTTTCTTAAAACCTATGGATACTGACGAAACAGAGCAGTACTCCTGCAGATCGTGGAGGCAGTAACGCACTTCAAGGGATATACGCAGGGTAGCTGCATCTCAGCAGGATTTACAAGACACAAAGCTTACAGCACAATAAGTGGAAAGAAATTCCCCTGTTTTCAACACAGGTTTTACAAAGTATGATGCAGGTACACTCAGTTAACAGCAGCATAATATAATAACTAATGACATATAATAACCTGCATCCCAACAGGATGTATAGTATAGGGAACACTCAAACCCATCAGCACAATAACTAAGGGATAATGTACTGCAAGGATGATGCCACTTCCACATGTCCACATGTCACAATGTTTTTAATGGCCTCACAGGCCACCACCTTCAACGCTGCCTCCGTTTACTGCTGCTGTATCTATGCCATCATAAAGGACGCACAGAAGTGAGGACAACAATATTTACAACATCTGAAACAGACAACTCTATTTTCAGCTTGTTTTCATTCCAAAGTTGTCAAATACCACCACTCTGACAGTGCTTTCAGCATACGATCCCGAAGCCAAAAGCCACGTTTTGCATTCGCAGAATACACCTGGATGGCATCAGCTGAGAACGTGGCCAGACGGACCTGGTCACAGCGTTATCATAACGCTGGACGGCACCTGCAACAGCAGCCTCATACATGGAGGCCGGTGTCACTTGAGAACGCAGCCGTACACAACCTGTCGTGTTTGCATGGTACGCCACAGAATGGTGGCAGGTTGAAAAGCTGCGAGTAACAACGTGATATAAGGAGTGCGAGGGCTCCTGCAGGGCGGGCTGTAAGGGTGGTGGATTGGTCTGGTGCTCCCCTCCTGTTTTTTTTCATACTCCTTACCATGTTCCTCCTTCCCCTAATCCTAACCATCCGTGTTCCAGTGTTGGTTGCCATGTGCTTTTTTTGCCTAAACATAACCACATGCAATGTAATCCTACCATATGTTTGTGTTGACATCACGATACCAACATCCCAGACCATCCATAAGAGATGAAGACAGATGCCTAGAGAGTAATATGTAGATGCGGAGGTCCACTGCAAAGTGGCAATATGTGATGATTTGAGATGAGAGCATGTTCATTTCTGTATGTAAAGGAAATATAAAACAGCCCTTACCCTGTTTCCAATAGTTATGCTAAGCTCGGCTACCTTTTGGCTCATTATATCTATCGCCTCGTGTCACTTTCAACAAGAAAGCAAATAAGGAAATTGTTATCACTCAAAAATACCTATTCCTTTAACAAAAAATGAAATGCAACAGCACATTTGCCCTGTATTTATGTATGTTTGACACATATTTGTATCATAAATCTATTCGCAAGTGCTACAAAATAAATCCCACAATACAGAAGGGGCTCTCGTTGGATTCTTGCATTATGTAATAAGAAATTATAGATTTATCCGGTGGTTCACTCTGGCTGCATAGATCTGCATAGATCACCACCTGCCACTCAAATCTGAAACACCTGCTTCCTCCACAGCATCCATCGCCAGCTGGCTCACTGCAGAAAACCCTAAAATAGCCATAAAAAAATAATAACTCAGCCAGAACCATATCTTTCCCACATCTGACTTTAAAAATTTGAATCCCATAAACGTTCATAATAATATTTCATAGCTTCTGTATGTGCCCACTTCTGTAATATTTATCCCCCACTCATTTCACCATGCTCTCTTTTTTCCACTCTCATTCCTGCTGTCCAGGGGTTGCTTGAGCTATGAGAGGAACTTTCCTGAACTCCCATCCAACATAATCAAATAGAAAATGTTCCCAATAATAACATGTACTCCCTGCATCCACTCAGTAACCTTTCCCCTCTTTCCTTTCTTTAATTGAAACATTAATCAAACGGACCTGGTAGTTTGACCATGTAGGGCTCAATATTCCCAGGCAATAAAGAGGAGAACTGGTGATTACAGGCGGACATATCAGTGTGATTTAGATGGTGGACTCATGATCATGCTTGGTGGGAACATACAGGAAGGAGGATCCACTCCACCTACAGGTTTCCACCGCACATAACAGATTGTGTCTCCACTCGGCTGTATTAGCTCTGCCCAGCATGCTCTGTTGAATCCCTTTTGACTTGATAACAAGCGTATTTGGCTGCTCTGGTCCTCCTCACTCTGCCTGGCTGCCTTGTCTCATTGTAATTCACTACCGTTTTGCAGCACTTTGGACCCGCTCCGTTGCATACAATCCTGTCTGATGCCCGTGGTTCATTTGTCCACTTTTCACATCTTCACATGACATGCAGTGAGTGTGACTCTCAGTTTGTCTTGTTCCAGACAGCAGCTTTTAGTTTGATCATTTTTCTTTCATCTGTGTTGAGAGAATTATTGGGATCTTAAGTAAAAGTAGCAATACCTTAGTGATAAATATAATAATGTAAAAGTGCTGCATCCATAATATTACCTAAGTTGACACACAGAAGATTAACAGCTAAGTATGCTAAGGCACTACAAGTGGGAGTGCTTATTATACAGCAGAATGGCCTTTGCCTTCTTTGGCATTATGTTATTTTATTGGCAGTGGTGGGATGTAACCAAGAGCATTAACTCTCGTTCTGTGTTTAAGTACACATTTGAGACCCTTGTTCTCAAATTTTTCCCTTTGACTGCCACAACAAGGCTAAATTGATGTTCATGAGGGTCCACTTTTATGCATTTGACATAAACATTGTCATTCACCCATGTTTGTGAGGGTCCTATGTGAACGAAGATGTGCAGCCCACTTTTTTGTGACCATGCCGACTGTAGGCATATCAAGCATGCCATCTCTCTTTGTTAGGGGTTGACAGATTATCGGCCTATATCAGCATTTTACTTTAATGATCACTGATAAAATTAATTAAAAAGTGCAAAGAAAATGTCAGCATGGGAGGAACATTTACTTTGTAAAACCTAAGGGATCTGTTTCTACTTATCTATCTTTATTTAAATTTTCACTTGACTTTATAAGAACAAAATTTTGCTGTGTATGATGTTGAGCGTTTCAGTATTGATTCAATGTTTTTCTGAAGGTATTTAAACAAAGTTTTGTGTTGGAGTTTGTTATATTCCAAATTCTAAATATTGACTGTTTTTTTTTTCATTTTTATTGTAGATGCATATCAAAACCAAATTTTGGTTATTTGTCTCATTTTCTACTAATAATCAGTATTGGCCCTGAAAAACCAATATTGGTTGACCCCGACTCTTCATACCATGTCAGTTGCTCTCAGCTTTAAGATTCGGCGTGAAGAGTTTAACAGAGTGAGTTGAAAGGCCAGAGCATCTCATACAGATGCTAAAGGCTGGCATCTATCACATGCCGAGGGTCATGACGATCTGTATTTGATGACCTGGGAATGAAAATGGGCTGAGCAACTTTTTTGCCGTGTATGGTAGTAAATAAAATAGATTTGGCTTTGGATTATTGCTTGGTGTCTCGATGTGGTAAGGGAGAGTGGCAACAAGGGTAGGACCAAAATATAGACAGTCGAGGCAGAAAGGAGGATTTTAGTGGCTTATTGTGAAGCTATATCTCAGGCATGCATATAAAAGGAGGGCAGGCAGGTAACAGACAGACAAGTAACAGAAGTTCAAAAGAGATGACAAAAACCACATTGCGATCTTGACAACCGTGACAGAGGAACAAAGGATCTGAGCTGTATATGCGCGGAGTGGCTGATTAGAAAATGAAATGCAGGTGAGGAGGTGGGCGGGGAAGGCCAGGCAGAGCAGCAAAGCTGATTAGGGAAGTGGGAACAGGTGAGTAGACTGGGGGGGGGGCAGTCAGGTGATGGGGAAAGGATGGAAAATTTAAGGGCATGTGGTGGATGATAGAAAAATGGCCATAAATGGGCGTGGGGAAATATGTGACTGGTGAGGGGAAACAAAGAGATAACTGTGACAAAAAAACAAGTTCTGTGAAGATGTCATTTTTGGGAATGTGGGGTTATTGGCATTTCATTTTCCAGCATTTTACAGATAAAAAAAAATCCATTGATTTATCAGTAAATGATCATTAAAGATTTAGCTCTGTCTGTGTTAAACATGCTCTTATTGAGATTTTTATGTGATTTATACAATAGACATTTGTAAATGTGATTTTACTTAAGTTATATGTCTAATGCAATGCAACATGTTGTGATGTTTAGGTCAATTGACATTTACTTGTCTTAAACACATTCTTAATGAGACTTTTTTTGTGTGTATGTGTCTTGCTTCGTGTACATTTTATTGTAGGTGGACCTCAGGAACAGTAGCTACTACCTTAGAGGCAACTAATGGGGATTCAAATAAATAATTAAGAAAAAGCCCTGAAAAACATTTCACCTCAACCAACAATAAAATGTTACTAAAATACTAATGACTATGATAAATAAAAATATTCAAGTCACAGTACTTTTGTTATTTCAGCCCAGTTGCCCGGAGACTGCAAACCACAAATACAAATCATTTGTACATTTCAAACATATTAAAAGTTTTTAAACTCATGTAGTACATGAGCTGACTTTGTCAGCGGTCGGTGGATGGGGAAGGTGGAAGATGTGTCACGAGAAGCCTGCCAAACTGCAGACCAACAAGACCAACCTTCAGCACCAACACACAACAAAGGCAGTTGTTTTTTCAGTAAACCATCACTGTGTTTCCAGCCTGGTTAGTACCATGAAAAAAGGTTGTTTCCAGTGGGGACTGTGCCACCAAAACTGTGTATTTTAAGCTAAAATACGACCTTTTTTAACCATGACTAATTGGTTTTTGTGCTTAAACCTAACCATAAATTATAGTGTTGTTTAAATGTAAAGAAACATTAAATTTTTAATATATATGCTTCATTAATAACATATAAATGTAGCACATCCATGATTTGCAGAAATGTACAATAGACCCACATTTAATCTGACCATTAGGTTAGATGCTTAAGTTGTTTAATTCATAATATGTACTTGCACTAAGTAACTAAGTATTAATTTGTATAAAATGTTAATCTTTAAAGTAACTAGTGACCACAGCTGTCAGATATATGTGGAGTAAAAAGTAAATTGTGTTTGTCAAGAAAAAGTGTGTTGAAGTAGCATTACATGGAAATACTCAAGAAAAACCTTACATGCATCACTTGAGTAAACATCTTTAGGAACTTGCCACCAGTGTGTTTCATATACAGTATATTAAAACCAGGACAAACATAATGCTCTGTATGCTGTGTTGCAAATAAATGTACTTTCAGTTAAACTGGTATATAATGGATGAATTGGAGGAATAAATCCTTTCAGCCTGAACAGTCACAATCCTGGATGCTGTGTGTCTAACAAAGCTGCTTCAGGTTGTCCAATCCAGATGACACAAACCCACAAAGTGGAAGATTTCCAGGAGGACGTCAGACCTGCTTCAAACTTGAACTGATTGGATGAATTTCAGAGATTGTTTGCTGACAAGTGTCGATTAATTCAAAGTCTGATGGCGATGCGAGGACTTTCTAAAAACTGCTTGTTAAAAGGGCCTGCTTTCTTGAAAAAAGGCCTTACATTTAACAGCTTAACCGCAATTTAAATGTAACAATGACAGCATTAAACATCTTTGATCAGGCGATATATGCAGAATTGCTGTAATGAGGCTCTTTAAACTCTAAACGGTGCTTAAACAAATGAATCGAACTGATTACAGTAACTTTACTCTGTGCCTACTTTCAGAGCTAAATGAGAAACAGTTTGAGGCTAATAAAATGCTTAATGCTTATATGCACAAAGAGACATTTAAGATTTTAGTGCAGACTTTTGGGGCATAGGTGTTCATCATACTGCTGGTAGACAACTAAATAGCTTCCCATTATGACTCAGACAGACCTGCAGGGCGTAAGAGCGTAAGGTGGTTGTTGCACCTGATGAAGTAAGGGCCTGTTGCCACCAGCTGGAGCAGAGCTGCAGTGCATCATCACCTGCAGCGAACACCTGGACTCCAGACAGACAGGTGTGTTCATTCACTCTAATGAGCATGTGCTGTTTATACACACAATCACACACACAAAGGTATTTGGTCGGTCATAGAGAAAATGTGGAATTAATGTGGGATATTTGTCTGAATTCTGCAGAGCTTGTTTATTAGAGATGAAAACAAGCTTTTTAATTAAGAGCAATAGCCCCACAACCACGGCTGTGATGTGTTTAGTGGCGCTGTGTGATACTGATGAGGATGGCAGCTTACTGATGACATTTCACATGAAACCTGTCAGATCCTTCCCCATGTTACTGCATGTGGTGCTCCAGTGCACGAGTGCCACAAGCAATGATTCACATGGTTGTTAGTTAAGATGTGATGATGATAATCTAAAGAGGAGGAGGATTACTCAGAAATAGTGGCAGAGGAAGTATCCATACCCTTAAGGTAAACGTGATAATACCACAATGTAAAAAATATTCAAAACAAGTACTGTAAAAGTCTGCCATTCTAAATTAATTTGTCCAATTGATTTAAGTTAAAATGTACTTTGAATGTTCTAATTTATCAAAAATAAAAGTACTTGGACTAGGCAGTAGCTGGTCAAGGTAACCCAATTAAATCACCAATTAAAATTTCAACTACTTATTGTATTGTACTGCCTGATAGTAAGTAACATAATGCATTAGATTTTAAAAATTGAATTTTTTTTTTCATCAACAGTTTGTAGTCTTAAGGTACACTACTGATGCGCTAAATCAACACTGACAAATATTCAGCTTCCATTCACTTCAATTCAATGGAGACAAAGAGGCAAATAAAACATTTTCTTCCACTGACTAAGCATATTCGCATCATATTGTGGGATTTCAACTTCTGTGAACTTTAGGTGGTTATTTACCATTTAAGTTAATCACTCATAAAAAAAAGTTGTTCCATTTCAAAGAAATTTTAAAGTGTTAAGCAACTTTACTACTCAACCATAGTTCAGAGGAAAATAGAGAAACCTAATAATGAGTCCTAAAATCTAGAAATCTGTTAGCATTTTGGCACTCCTGGTTCCCTCTTCTCAAAGTCAATGTGTTTTTTAAAAGGGTTTTTAGTTAGAAGACTAAAATAAGGTCTTAATACAAGTGCTTACAAGCTGAGGAGACCTTAATGTTTTGTTCTAAGACACAAAATAGGTCAGTAAATACCCCCCTCACAAAATTTGAAGCTTTTATGTGTCTTTAAAAAGGCAGTTGCTAAAAAGTGGCTAAATGTGACTACAGAAATAACCTAGCAATAGCTTTTTACTTTTGACTATTACATTTAGGCTTGAAAAAATCCTGAAAGTGGTGTTCATTTGTAAAGATTGTCTTGCTGAACAAAATGTGTCAGTATCATAAACATTTGTTTGCCAAAGAGTTTATTTCCTGCAGTGATCCAAAATCCAAAGGAAAAATCCCATAGGCTTTTTGGCGAGGGAATTTGGGCAACGTTAGCTTTCAGGTTGGCCTACAGAAAAACGTCATCTCTGGGGCACCCTATATTGTACTTTTTACTCCACTACTTTTATTTAACAGTGAGATTGGTTGGGGTAAGAATGTCAAAGTAAGCCAATCAGAGGCAGAATAAGGTAAACTGTGCTAAAGTACTTGAATAAATGTATTTAGTTACATTCCACGACTGTTCAGGAGGACTGAGCTGTCAGCGGAAGCAAATCTCAAAAAGATCAATGGTCAGTGAAACAATGGCACTGGGAGTGAATGTAAAGTGGCTGTGAATCAAATTCCAGTTTGTACAGGAAGCTGTTGAACACCAGGAAGGACACTGCCCTCGCTCTTCCTCTGCTACGTCAAAAATACACCAGCTACAGGCACCAGACGCTGCCCGATCAGGATCCTGTTTTTACTCTTTTTTTTGGTCACAGTTTCCAAAAAAGAGGAGGGTCGCTGTGACATGGCACAAGCTCTTTGTTGCACATGTGACCAAATGTGGCTGCTACTGTCAAGGAGTCTTAAATTTCCTCAGCAGGAGCATGGTGCCTAATTTTAGAGAGAGCATATGACCAAATGGGAATAAGTGATAGCTGATCACACTATGGACTGTAGATATTCAGGGGTTTGAATGGTTTGCTGTAGGAGGAAGTGATTATTGCAGCAATGATTCACTGAGCTATTACTAACTTCTGAATCTATGTCACAATATCAAAGTGACAGTGATTCATAAGTCACTTGACATTATCAAAACTACTTTTAAGACTAACTGAGATTTTCTCTCTGCCCTTTTAAGATGAGCTATGTCTTATATTGCACTGCTGTAGCTGTAGCTGGTATGGTACCATTTATAGGTGCTTATTTACTTAAGTATTACCATTTTATGTTTCTGTATAGTGCTACAATGGATAATATATTAGAGGAAATATTGTATTTTCTTTTATTTCCTCCTTGGTTTATGACGCCAAGAGATATTAAAATCACTGAATGTGGATGGTATTGTTAGCTTGTCAACACTGCGCATAATACTGCTAAGCTTAGTAACAGCTTCCACAATAAGGCATGCAATAAAAAATGATTTAAAAAAATGTTTGCTGTCGCTGAAATTTCTCATCAGGTCACAGAATAACAGATCTCATAAAAATTAATACAAAATCCAATTTTCTACTATTCAGATTATGAATTCGAATTAAAAAAAGCATATAGTTAGATTATAAAATACAATGCATTGTTAAAGGGGAACTATTCTGCTCATTTTCCACTCTAAACTTACATTTGGGTTTCTACTATAACATGTTTAAATGCTTTTATGTTTAAATAACACTTTATCTTCCTCATACTGTGCTGGAACACCGAAACACTGCGGCGTCTCTAGCACTCATCTCCTTAAGCCCTCTTCCGAAAAAGCCCAGTCTGCTCAGATTGGTCAGTGATTCTGGGACTTATGAGCATCTCTGCGCCATCACTGAAGGTTGTGAAAGACTGACTGAGAATAGCGGCACTGTCTACTCTGAAAATTCATCAGTAAACACTTAAAAACCAAAAACTACACAATGGGGACATGTTCCAGCAAAAATATGATGCAAAACCAGGAAGAAATTAATAACATAGCAGCAAAGATTACAGGTTTCCCTGATGTTAGCATGTAGCTACATGCAGCAGAAATGACTGTGGATAACAGCAATTTACATAGTGGAAAATCATCAGTTAAAGTTTCTAAACCAAAAACTACACGACATTACATGTTCCAACAGGAACCTGAAATCAGGGAGAAAATAACATCAGCAATCAAAATTAAATGTTTTCTTGACATTAGCATGTAGCTACATGTAGCAGAGTACTTGCAGTTGGGGATGACTGTAATAAAGTAGCCTATAGTGGCATTTTCTACTGTCGTTTAAAAAAAAAAAATCACCAATAAAACACTAACCTAAAAACTACATTACCAGGTTGTTCCAGCAAAAAAATGATCCAAAATTAACAACACTGCAGCCAGGATTACATGTTTCCCTGACTTTATTATCTAGCTACATGTAGCAGTGTAGACTACATAGGGCTGGCACTATATCAAATTTTCACTACACCATTCTGCTGGCCAAAAGACTTCATGATAACAATAATATCACGATATCTATACAAAATGTTGGGGTAAAATAATGCTATCAGTCAAATTCATCTAGTGTTTTGTTTTTTGTTTTGCCAAATGAATTACACTCAAAATACAAGTGCAGGGGGGTAAAGAGTCTGTTACCATAACTGTACAAAACTGTACAAAAAGAGCACTTACTTATAATGAAAAGTGAAATAAATAAGCCAGATGGCATTGGTGGAGGGAAATAAAGTGAGACAGGAAAGAAACGCAAATGATTTACATGGCGCTGGATTATTTGCATATTGTCAGATGTTTTTCTATATCAGTATTTCACTTTTAATCACGGTTATCATCAATACGTTATTGTGACAACCCCAAGGCTACACACTATAAATACTTGCAGTAGCGTGCCTGGAGTAGATGATCATACAAGGAAATTCGTCACACTATGACGTCAGCCTATTGCAAAAGAATAAAAAAACAAAAAGCAGAGTATTCAGAACAGATCTTAAGCCTGAGGTTTTTGCTCACAGGGATTACTTTTAGATACGTTTACCTCATTATTTTATCTTTGGCCATGTTTAATATGTTTGACATCTGACATTTAAAAATTATAGGCCTATTTAATAAAGAAAATTAAGTAAAGCATAATACCTTTATGGCTTTTGACCTCTTACAAAAAGACAATGTCGTTGAAGCCTCCTGTCCTGTTTCAGATGTTTTTATAAGTTACACCAAAGACAATTCAAAGCCCAAAGATGTAAAATAATCACAAATTTCACAAAAAAGCAAAGATTAGAGTCCATGAAACATATGCAAATTTGTGTAGCAAAACAGCTCATCTCATGACCCCTCAGATTTATGTTATTTACCCTTTGGAGGGGTCGGACCCTTGGACTCATGTAATATATAACAGGCTATCAGTTATCAGCATTTTACTGCAGAACAAGCACTCTGTTACTCAAAGTAAATCTTACTTCTGTACTTTTGCTTCATGTATTTGTACTTTCACTTCATTCAGTAACTCTGAATACTTTCTCCACCCGCTGGGAGCACAGGAGCAGCTCAGCCAACGACATAAGTAATGAAACAGAAATGGGAAAGTACCATGTAATGTAGTATCTGCATTCAATCTCCATCGCTCTATAGCTGCCGAGCTGCACTGCTGCTAAGCACAGAGGCTGGACTTCCAGCTGGAAATGTTCTATTGGGCTTTGGGCCCATTTCCTATAATCTTTGCTAATTAAAAGCAGCCCGTCCTGCTTTATTCACATGCTCTGTGCAACGGAATACCATAAATCCTTGTAAAAGACTGAATGTGTGAGAGAGAGAAAGGAGAAAGGCCGAGAGGGAGAAGATGAGAGAGAGAGAGAGGAGACCAATTATTCATCCTCATTATTATTGTAAAAGGAGATTTATTTTGTAATTATCTTATTTTTCTCATCTTTATTGAGATAATTTGTATAATTTGATTAATTGTAACTATTCTGTTTCTTCATTTAGATAGGAAACTGCATTACACAGTGCACCTTGTAATGTTCGTAATGGCAGAGTGAAATGTAAGAGAGCAAAGAGAAGCTCTTGCTTTACCCATGTCCTGAAAATAGATTTAATTCAGTAACTATCAAGTTTATAGTTAGCATTGAGTATAGCCAGGGTTACACTATCATCTTGATTCATCACCTCCTAATTATAGGCTTTCCAAAACAAAAGGAGGACAGCACTTAAGGGCGCTCATCGGGCTTTTCTCATACGCTGTTTGTATGTTTTCCTACGAAAAGTAATGCAGCAATACTCACGTAATGATGAACTTCTAATTTGTATAACCAACATATTTTGGAAGGCTGCGGTCACGTGACCAACGTGCTGACGGGAGTCAAGAAAGAAGCAGTCCTGAACTCCGTAGGA
Source organism: Plectropomus leopardus (assembly GCF_026936395.1). NCBI lineage: Eukaryota > Metazoa > Chordata > Actinopteri > Perciformes > Serranidae > Plectropomus > Plectropomus leopardus. The sequence goes on along the minus strand of NC_142187.1, from coordinate 24,756,427 downwards.
GGCAGTTTGGGATGGGGCATGGGACTTTCCTCAGGAGACTGGTGTTTGAAACAGCGTGAACTCTGAGTCATTTCAAGGTACGTTCACACCACTTTTTTTTAAACCTAACCTCAGTAATTTTGTATTAATTACTTAACCTTACGTTAATTATATACCTTCATTTATGTGTGCATTTTTACAGGATATCACACCAATTGTTTTATGTGGATACATTGCCCTGACACACCAAGCCGGCAGTCACCCGGCTGTCAATGTTGGGCCGTTGGTAAGCATATGTCACCTAAGTTTTTGCAGTGTATCCTGCACCGTTGGTCCAACTCAGCCCTTGTCTGCTTGTTTGTTTGTTTTTTTGCCAATTCAGCATGTTGAATCAGAGATTGCGGAGCCCGTCGGTGAACAAAATCACTCAGTTCAGCTCAGTGCACGAGAGGAAAAACAGACGTAAGGAAAGCAAACAAACAGCTTAAGTCAAGAGTCCATAAAATCAAAACAAACTTGTTATTGAGTATGTTTTGTTTTTTTTAGCAGAAGTGATTCACAGTTGTTTGTGGTTTTGTTTGCCTCTGCATGGTAATTATCCTTTGATCTTTCAACATTAGGTTACGTCTTTAATGTGCTAACTGGCTAACTAACATTTTTAATCCGTCATGTCAGTCTTCCAGTTTCACTTTTTGAATGACAAAGACAGACTAAAGCCGCCTGCCTCTATGGAGAGCTACTTCCTTTCATGCGGGCACATAACATACGTGCCAGTTGGTTTTTGGCTGTAGCCTTTGCGGTTTGTTCAAGCACAACTTTTTAGTCGAGACACAGGAGATGTGAGGTGACGCAACAGTCGGCCTTCGTGCCTGGGCCTTGCAACTCAGTATTCTCCAAATTCAATATGGGACTTGTTTTAATGGCAAAATCTACGTTATTAATAATTTTCTGGTAATCATTGAGATTGAAAGTGCTGGACAAAAACCATCAACTCAACGTGAATCATGTAAGTTTTCATTACTTGATGTATTGCTTTGATATTTGCCAGTGATGAATGCTTGCTGGGTATTTATAACCAGATCCCTGCACAATCAAGCTTTTGGGGGGGTTTCAGTTGGTCTGAGAAATGAAAAAGACCTTTCTAACAGGAAAAATATGTGCTGTTAATTAATCTTTTGGGGGTATTTTATTAATGTTGACCCTGGATCACTGCACAGACATCAATTTACAGCCTCACAATGAGGAAATACTGTCTTTTTTTAAAATAATTTGAGATTTTTTGTTTGCTTTAATATGCATAAATGCTCACTGAATGAATGAATGCTCACTAATGGAATTTATCAAATGTTTGTATCAACTCGTGCTTGTTTGTCAATTATGTGTCACCATATTCTAGTCATGACAATCTTTGGGCTGATTTATTGAAGGCTGGGACGAGCCAAGTTATGCAGACAACCAATCAATAATGCCATGATGTAAAGTGACCTCCATGTCACTGCATGCTTATTTGCAAGGAAAACTCGTTTTCTGAGCTGTCATCAAATCGAATACCTCTGAAGCGTGTTACAGGGGTGGAAAGAATTTTAGATTTATTCAGGTTATTTAAGGCAACCAAAAAAAGGGCTAATCATGATCTAAAAAAACACCACCCAACTTCTTTTCCTTTTATTGTCTTTGAAGGCATTTTCTAAATTTAGGTTTTACATTGGCAGTTTTCATGAGCATGAGTCAACATGTGGACGGGGATTAAGGAAGACAGTTTCCTTAAATAAAAGCGAGGTGCAAGTCATCCCATGAACAATGCAAAAAGATCAATAAATTGTGTTTGTTTGTGCGCGTGGGTGGTGGGTGAGTGTGCCCATCTGTCTGCGAGAACAAAAAATAAGGGTCATAAATTCAAAAATAGAGACGAAAGTAGATGAAAAGGCAACACCACCCTGAAAGTGTAAGTGTTTGTGTGATAATTGTGCAAGGGGTTTTGTGTAGTCCTGAGTTCGCATTTTCTCTAACAAGGGTCTGGCGTCCCCGCAGCCGTCAGTGGGATCCACGCTGGGCCCTTTCGCAGTAATCAGCCAGACTGTCTTGCTCTAATTGTTTCCAGATTTGTGTGGGAGGTCAGAGCCCCGGAGTACTGATCCTTGCCAAGTTTATAAACAGAGCAGTGTTTCCAGATGGCCACTGGCTCCAGACTGGCTAGCAGGTTGATTGGGACCAGAATAATAACAGGTGGAGAACAGACAATGAATTCCTTGACACTTTTTACCTCGCACACACTCACAGCGGCACCGACACTCTGAGAACACACAGTAACACACTTTCAATATGGTGAACAGGAGAGACTCCTGACGCCGTCTCTGTGGTTTGAGCCCAGCAACAGCCAGATCTGAGAGTAATACAGGCAGGATGTAGAGCACATTGAGAGGGCTGAACAGAGCCTGTATTACAGTTTTACACATGAGAATATAATGTAACAATCTACGAAATCTGTGAAATTGGAGATTTAACTGATTTTCAGCTCATCTAGTGACACTAATGTATAATTATTAACAGAATCTTCCTTTAAAAAAAGTTGCAGACTTGACTTCTCCTTTGTGTGATATTTTGACATTTTACAGTGTCTTTCTCCTGACTTGGCCCAGTCCCAGCTTTATGAAACCTTTCCTTCTTGTGGGGAACAATGTCAGCTGTGAATTGCAAAAGACACGATTACAAAATATGAGGTTCCTACAGGAAGCCAACTGCTTTCTTGTGTTGTTTTTGGATGCCATGTCAGATTGTGAAATCATTTTTTGAACCTCCAAGGCATCTGATTATTTATGTTTTCACATTCTGTGATTTTTTTTCATATATATTTGTATTTTTAGTCTAAAGCCTAAAATCCAAATAAAATAAATTCCTAGGAAATGTAAAGAAAATAAATGTGTCACATTCTATCTAATTCAAATCTCTCCTTTGTTTTTCTCCCTCTTTTAAGTTGTCACTTTTGGAAGTGTTCCTGTTGCAAACTTTGTCAAAGCTGAAGGTTGACTGTTTTTCCAAGAATCAGCTTATGTCCCCTGCAACACACACACACACACACACACACACACACACACACACACACACACACACACACTGTCACACTTTCAAAGTGGAGATTTCAGCAGCTTCGGTGAAGACATTCCCACCACAATCACATCATTAGCTCCACCATGTCTCTTAATGCCTCTCTCAAGTTTTTGTTTACAGAATCCAGTCCTTCCAAGGTCTTTGTAATAGCTTGAGAGATCTGGGCTCTGGAGAGCAGGGGGAGGTTTGGAGGATGTGTGTGTGTGTGTGTGTGTGGAAGCAGGGGGGGAGCCTGCCTTTCATCGGTTTTGCTCTGCTACACTTGTTTGGGCCAAGGTTGGCCCCTGTTTTTCAGTAAGCGTACTCCACTCCAGATGTGCGGCGGCTCCAGAGTGGCTGCCATGTACAGTAAATCGGCATCTGAGGGCTCGTCAATCTGTGGGGTAGAGCGCTGCGGTGTCGTCAGCCCCAGCCACTGGTATAAACGGAAATTTGTACTGCTGAGCTCCCATGAGGCCTTGGGGGAGGTGAAGGTGGGTGGTGTTGCAGGGGGAGAGAAAAAAGGGGGCAGGGGAGGATATTTGGAAGTGAGAACTCAAAACTGAGAATGATGACTAGCAAGGGACAGAGACTGTTAACATGCACAAAAGGTGCAGCAAATGTCTGAATATTCTCATCCAAAGGGATAATGAGCTCACTTGGCTCAGCGGCAGGAAGTTAAATGAGCAGAAGAGAATGACGTCGACATGAGAATAAATGATGACTTTCGCAGGGAAATTTATCCACTGCTGAAAACGGAGACAAGAGTGTGGAAGCAGGTCACAGCCGGGGTATTTCAACATGCTTTAAATCAAATCATCAAGCTCCAAGTCGATAAAATCATACAAGTTCATAAAAGACTACTTTGCCTTGAAATAAAACACAAAAGGATTTTAAAGAGCAGCTGATTACAAGTAGACAGAAGTGCCAAATATGAATACAGAAAATGTTAACACCATTAATTCAGCATCACTCTGTTAATGTAAATATATGAGGCCTGACTCATAATAAAGACAAAGGTCTTTTCGGAGAGGACACAGTGCAGACTCTGGAGTGCCATCAGGCCAGACAGTGTTTCCCCCGCACATTCCTCCCTTTACATTTTCCCATGCTCAGAGCTCAGGCCCTGACTCAGCGCCATTATCACTGGGAACAAGTCATAGGAAAGCTGCTGATGACTTACAGAGTGAAGCCCTCATGTCCAGACTAATGTTTGAGCTCTGTCCTCAATGTGGTTTCCTCCCATCTAATGTTATTAAAGGTCAGCCATGTTTCTGTCACACAGAGCAGCCTGAGGCACGAGATGAGTCGCAGATAACCAAAGAAATAAAGTTGGTGATCGATCAATTTTTGTTTTAATTGTCACCTTGTGAAAAGCTTTGTTAAAACAAGTGTGTTTGCACTTGAATGGTTGGCCTTTTAACACACTGCAGTTTTGGGCTGCCTTATGAAAGCTGTCAGTTGGGAGGAAAACGTGATGAAATCTTTGGTTGTCAATCAGAGACATAAGCTCTGATCATACTGTGAGACGAGTCCACCAGCAAGATGAGACGGTGTCCGAAATTTAGATCTCAATTTGAAATGGAGAATACACTGCTAATGTTGGCAGGTTTGACTGATGACTTTGCCAGTTAGCCCAATTATAATATTCATTAAAGATCCACTCAAGTGAAAAATAAAGTTTTAACCTTGTTAACATGTCCATATGGGGTTTTAAATATGCTACAAAATACGAGCAAAAAAAAGCAGTCATGGCCAAGCATTTTTACCTTGGAACTGCAGTGTGCCAATGACAGTCTCAAAAACACGGATTCAGTCTTCCAGAGTTTGTAATGACACAAACCAAAAGGACCAGTTCCATAACACTGCAGAGAAACGAGGAGTATCAGAGCAGAAGCCAGATGTAACAACGTATCAATATTTTGTAAGCTAAGCTAGCTATCAATTTTTACTTCAACTTGTCAGAGTTAACGACTGGAATATGATGAACAGATGTAAAATAATTACATAGATGATATAATAAATAGCAGAGAAAAGCCCACTTAGCTATGTCCTGTCAGCTTCCTGTCAATCTCAATCGTACTTCTAAGCCTGGAAAGAGAGCTATTTAACTGAAACATAGTTTTCAATTAAACAACCTAAATTATACAAAAAGAAGCCCAAAATCAAACTAAAAGTAATGGAAATAACCCACTGTGACAACACTGTAAAGTGTCAAGCATAATGCTACTAATAGAAAAATATATTTACAAAGTCAAACATGCCTTTCAGATATTGCATTTCATGTTGCCCTCCTTTCCCTGGTTGTGACGGGGTCAACAGTCTCGTCCTTGTCCTCTTTTGAGGTTTAGCACAACAGACAAAGCCTGTTCACCGAACAGTGTGATACAGATTGTGGCCAAGGTTTTTATTACCATCTCATATATTGTGAGATGACTGTTGTTATTGCACGCTGTATATGTGACATTACAGATGACTTTCTGAAGTAACCTGATTTCTCCAAGGTATACTATGCAGAATGTCCGCAAAAAATAAATTAACAAAACAATGTACAGTATAGACTTATAAAAAAGAAATCCCTGTCAATCATGACTTATGACCCAGAAGAAGTGTGTTGTTGTGTGTTTATCTGCAGAAACTCTTTCCTCTGCCTATATGTCCTTATTTATTCTTATATTGCTGTGTTTGGTAAGTCCCTGGTCACAGTGCACAGGTGAAGTCAGGACTTAATAAATAAACAAATAAATAAATGAATAAATAAATGAATGACCAGGTGTCACACCATAAGCAGCATGCATCAAATCACACACACAGCACAAAAACCTGCAGATATAGCTAGGCAAAACTCCAAATGGACAAAGCTTGTTCCAAAATGAGAATGCATTCTGGGTTGGCTTTCACTTTCACTTTCGCTGGCAATATTGTTTACAAACAGCAACGAACGATTTCTGCATAGTATGCCTTTAAACATTATGTATATGAGACACACAACGTCCAACATCCTCTGCCACATAACTGGGTTTCTAATCACCTTTTTATATGCACATGCATCCAGTCCAACAAAAATAGAAACTTAAATACCAAACTGGATGTATATTGTAACGGTGTCTGTGTTTTTTTTTCTTCCATCGGCATGCCCATACCATGACCTTTTCCTCTTCGTAAGACAGACCCATTGCCCGACCCCTGTCCTTAGTTTCCTTTGGGATCCCCCACAGTCAACTGTGGGTGCCCCCCCCCCGCCCCCCCTCTGCCCAGTAACGAGGCAAGGCGTCAGAGGCCTGATTATTTGCACTGACCCGGGTCTGTCTCCTCGGGGCGGCTGCCTCGGCATAGTCGCACTGGATCCCATTGACACGGTGAGAGGGAGAAGAAGGGGGGAAGAAAACAGACCCTGGCTCCAGTCAGTCGGCCCTCCTCGGCAGGTTGATGAATGTCCAGGACTTCACGATCTTTGCCACCCAAGCCAGCGGAGTCAGGCTACAATGAGTTACAGTCTCCTGGTTAGAAAACTCTCCTGCCCGCCACCGCCGCCGTCACCCCCCCAAGCCAACCCACGAGCCCCACAGTCCCCCCAGAACCCGAGCTGGCCGGCCTCCCTCCCTCCACAAACACTGGAGGTCTATCCTTGACTGCTCAGCGCCGCACTCCTGCCACCACCTCCCTCGCCCTTTCAACTCTCGGCCCTGACTGCACCGATTCTACCCAGCAACACACACTCACAGGTCCAACCACAAGCTGGCACAGGTCACGTCAGCATGTCATTTCATTTCACCCCAAGCTGCTTATGTCAGTTGTCTGCAGCACTGATGTACTCATGAACCTGGCACCTGACTGCTTTAAAACATACGATGGACTTTATACAGTTCTTCCTGCAATGCAAACTACAAATAGAATATTTTGTCTTCCAGAAGGTGACGAACACTGCCACCAGCTAAACTTCACTAAATAATAAATGTGCTAAATATTTTATCGTCTTCCTTCACTCCTTACATCACGTCTGCACTGACTGCGTACCTTGTAAATGCAAAACAGAGGTGAAAACGTGTGCTCAGGATGGCCGTAAAACCAAAACCGCAATGGCATGAGGAAAACAACAGCATTGTTAAGATCGGCCTCCTGCTGCTGCGGCTAATTGTTCTCCAGTCATGGGCGATTCACTGTCACAGCTAACTGAAGGCAAGTATCAACTGACTGAGAAACTCTTGCTCAAGTGCTTCTCTCATCATTTGTGTTTGAATAATGGAGAATCGGCTGATGATAGTTGTTCTGCCGTAGGATGAATGTAATCACACACTCATATAGCCACTGCGATGTTTCCAGGCACTTGCTGTCTCATGTGAATACAGTTTTCTAACAATAATATCTCAGCAGGCTGAAAGGTTACAGATACACTGGAAACTACAGAAAGAAAAAGAAACAGTAGGAGGCATGATGAAACTGCACAGAGCTAAAGACAAATATGCCGTGCCATTAGATTTGCAATTATTTGTTATTACGGCAAAGCACACTCATTATGTTACCCTACAATTGAGACTGGCAGCACTCGAGGTAATTTGCTGACGCAAAAGTCGTGATGCCTTTGGCTGCAGAGCATGAGTCTGAGTGCTTTGCGCCATTTTTCCATCTTCAGCCAGAAATCCTGACTGACCCCTTTAATCATTTGAAAGGGTTCCTTCTTTTGACTCCTGTGTGTCATAATAATGTTTCTATAAGAAAGACGTTAATTTCACTATTCAAACTGAATCTGGAGCACTTCAAGAAGCACAGAGTCAACACTTGAACAGTGGCAGAAAGTAACTAAGTACATTTACTCAAGTACTGCACGTAAGTACAAATTTAAGGTACCTGAGTAATTACATGTTATGCTACTTTAAGCTTTTACTCCACTACATTTTTGAGGCAGTATATAACGTGACGTTACTTTGCATGTTTAGATTATTAATACAGAATATAAATTAACTAATAAATTATGTTGTATTGTAATAGGTTAAACTACCCAGCAGTGTAGAGAGTTATTCACTAATTATAATCTAGTAATCTAATATTTATGATTCTGCATAATGAATATTTTTACTTTTGGTACTTTAAATATATTTTGATGCCAATATTTTTTTAATTCTACTTAAAGGCGCTGACACACCAAGCCAAAACGGTTGGCCCTGAGCCAATGTTGGGCCTTCGGTGAGTGTCTCCCCCTAGTTTCTGCAGTGTGTCCTGCACTGTTGGCTCACAACAGTGAGTCGGTTTTTTTTTTCAGGCGATTCTGCACGTTAAATTGGCGTCGGAGATGTAGAGGCCGCTGGTAAATTAAATCACTCTGATTGTCCATTTAGCTCAGCACACAAGAATCTCCAAAATCCTACACACTTGACTTTTAAGTAATGTTTTGCATGCAGGACATGTATTTGTAACAGTATTTTCAGACTGTAGTATTGCTAGCTAGCTAAGAGCATAGGTATATAATAATGACTACATAACGGATCCCAAGATGGCGCCTAGTCAGTTGAGTGGAGTTCGTTCCTGGTGCAGACGGCAAAAAAAGTTACTAGCCTCCAGGTTTACTTCCAAGGAATGCAGCCCATTAAGTATGTGCAGTAGTGTTTCATCATTCATTCACACTGTAAAGAGTCATAATTGATTTGACGAAAAGTCTCTTTTATAATGATGGTCTTTGGGGACAATGCATTTTGGGCTACAGCGGATTTTTTGCTGCAATACTGTGAGTGGCCACTGGAAAAATTGTAAGTAAGCCTGAAAAAGCATTCCTGGTGTCCTGCCTAAGAGCTGTCAGTGACTCAAACATGCTGTTGATCATTCTAAGCTTATTGACGTTAAAAAAAATTAAGCAGATATTTTCTAGTAATACATGAGCGCTGGTGGAAGAAGCATTCAGATCTTTTACTTACTAGATAAAAGTAACTACAGTCTTAAAATTGTTTTACAAACAAAATTTCTGCATGTAAAATTTTATTCAAGTAAAAGTTTAACATCAGCAAAAAATACTTAAAACATACAATTTTAAGTATAAGTATTATGTTAATTTGATCCTTTTAGATTATTATTATGAATGTTATATGATTAGATTATTATTACTGATGCATTCACATAAGCAGCATTTTAATTTCATAACTGTCCGAGGTTTTTACTGATAATTCAGTCAATTAATTATCACAATTTAGAGGTAGATTATATCTTTATGGAGGCTAAAATATATATATAAAAAAAGTAGTAAATATTTACTTCTGAAATTTTGTGCACTAGAAATACAAACTAGTGTCAAATGGAAGTACTAAAGTTCAACTTAAGTACAATATACTACAGAGTATTACATTGCAGTGTCGGTGGTTGAAGTGTCTCTGGACATTAGGCGCCACAGAAGAGTCAAAGACTTGTGATCAGCTGACACAGTCGCTGTCAAAGGATTCTTTGAATGGCTTTTCAAAGGAAACACTGTCCGCACACGGTTCATCCGTCTGTTCCCTTTAAACCACATCTAACTTCCGTTCAACCCCCCCACTGGTGCAGGAGACATTCCTCACAAGATGGTTGAATGGCGGCCCTGTTGCAGGTCAGCCTCAGCGGCAGCAACAGGCGATTTACAGGGTCCCTGCTGTGTGGAGCTGTGACCTGGCCTCAGAGCAGTGCTCCCAGGTGACAAATAAAACACTGGCCCTCACAGGAGCGGCACTTCAGGCTCCACAATGCTAATTCAATACAATGCGTCTAATTGTGGCCCATTTCAGAGGGGCCAGCAAGATCCTCTGCCAGCCATTCAGGGGATTACTGCTAATTGGGAAATAAACGTGTGGTAAAAGAGTCTGGGATGAGGTATTTAATGTGGAACCCTCTTAATGGACACTTAGAGCTTATTAGCTTCAGTCTAACAAAGCATTGTTTGATCAGAAAGGCTCCTTTATTTTCCCTTCATGGTGTTGCATTAGATTCGGTGTTTTTCTTAAAAAACACTGATTGTTTTGTTAGGCGCCACTGAAAGTCAGCATCAAAGACGCTGTGCTGCTAAATATCAGTTCAATTATCTTGGTAATTTCATGTTGTGCATTGAAGCATAATTCATACAAAAGCATATTTTAGTAATGGTCTGTAGATATGGACCACTCACCACAAAATCCAGAGACCAGACGGCCAAAGTGCTTATCAGCGATGGCTTTGTTTGATATTTTGTGGAGACATTGAAAGACCATTTGTTAGAGCCTGTACACCAAAATAATAATGGATTTATTGTGCCACCAACTATTTAAATTTGAATATATACCAATACTTTTGGAAAGACTAGTCTACAAATTACAGTCATGTGTTGTCGCTGCTGTTGGTTCAGTAATTTACCTTCGACCAAGAATGTTTTTTTCAGAAATATTGCCCTTAGCTACTTATGTTGTATTATTATTTAGCTGTAAATAGTATCCGCATCAATCCTGTTTAAGTAAGTTGTGGCAGCAGTACGTTTGCAACTAATTCAGTTTTTTAAAATCACTGTCTTATCCATCTGCATAACTAATTTTTTAACTTTTGGTTAAAGATATTCTCCACATCAAATCACTGAAGGAATACAAAATAGCCATTTGTAGGTCAAATACTCACCCCGTGTTGTGTTGAATTTGTGAAGAAAACTTTCTTGGATGCCTCCACAGCGAACAAAGAATCCAAATCTGAAAAATATAAGTAGAGGGTTCCAGTTTGCAAACTGTCACACAACTCGTACAGGATAATCCAAGTCTCTTTTATTCAGTTGAATGCTCAGTGCTTCCCAAAAACAGGCATTTTTGCTAAAGCCTTTAAAACACTTCTGCGTTACAGTCTAATGCAAGAACAAGTAGCGCGTCTGGGCAACACACTGAAACACAGGCAAAGTTTAAACGCGCATGATTGTCTAGGTGCACAACTTGTATGCGGAAATGTTTTAAATAGTAAGGTTTTAGAAGAAAATGCATGTGTTTATGAGGTACTGAACAAACAACTGGATAAATGAGACATATATTATACCAACACATTCTCATCCCAACTCATCAAATATTGCAGCTTGTTCAGTACCGTTCTCGTCTACATATGACAGGCGCCTGTGTCTGAATTTCCGGGATGGTGTGTCAATTTACAGCTTTTAAATAAAACTGTCTTTTTAATATAAACTTCAGTATCAACAGGAATTATATGGCTTCTGCTGGTTAGGCACATACAGTTTTTTTTTTCCAAAATAAACTTACAATGTCATAAGTTTCCTTGTACAACACAAGCACATGAGTACTTTAGGCAAGAAAAAGCATGTGGTTAGATATATATATATTAAAAAAAAAACAAAAACAAAACATTGTGGTTTGGCTCAACATTCATACGGTAGGAGAAAAGCAAGCTGCAAGGTGAAAGTCAGAGCTTTGTTAGCCCCATCAAGACCCGCCCGCCCTATAGCTACAGCTCCTTATATTCCATCATTACCAGCAGTGTATCAAACTGATGCTGTGTGATGGAGTATCACCACAGGATAAGGTGGCTTTGTGTGTCAATTGCTGACACTGAAATCACTGACCAAGTGGCAGAATTTTACAAACGCGGATGTGTTGATTATACTGCACAGGTTTTATGAGAGTTTTGTAAACAGCTGTTTTAAAAGAGTTTTTCTGTTGTTAAACGCAGTCCCCTTTGTTTCAGTTCATCAAGACGTTTTGGAAAAGAAAACCAATAAATACTGAAACATCTATCAGTGGATTCATTTGAGAGTCGAACTACTGAAAACATATCGGCGACAAATTTTTAATTAAAATTGATATTAAATCAATATTTTTAGTCACAAGTTCAGGTTCAGAAATGTGATGATTTGCTGCTCCAAAAGGTGCTGCTCAGTGTGGAGACATGCAAGAAAAACTTTTTTTTGATGAGTCATTGATATACTAATGATCATATTGAAGGTTTAAGAAATGTTGACTGTCCGGTTGACAGTCATTACCATCCAAGTCACATCTTATAAAGTTAAGGGACAATTCAGGAGAAAACCTCAATCTGTTACCCTGTGAAATCCATTTATCCATGACCCGGCTGCGGTTAAAAGAAGAAAAAAGATGGATGGATGGAAAAACATTCAGTGAAATGATTCTATCAATAACGGAAACATTGATATTCACTATAATATGACCACTGCTTTCAATCCAGCACTATGCATGAAATGATCTAGAGTTCAAATGATTTATAGCTTCAGGTTCATGTATTTTCAAAAAAAAAAAAAGATTCCAGCCTGACCCAAAAGGGATCTTGACCTAGAAATAGCTGTCCCATATGTGAAAAAAAACAATATATATATATATATATATATATATTTATATATATATATATATTACCGCCATTTTGGAGGCAATACATCTTGTTGAAATATCACCTATTTGTTGTGCCCTCGATTTCAAGTTTCTGACATCAAATCAAGGGCTTAGATATTTTGGGCCATCAATAAGACAGATGGTCTATGAAGCGAGACTCACTCAGAAGCATTGCAGCATCACATTGGTTTAGTCTGGCACAACATAGATTTCTATCTCAATTAAGGAGGCGGAAATGATCCTGAAAGCAAATTGAAATCAAGTGTTAACTGTCAGTGGGGTAAGAAGGATGCCAGAACTGGCCCTTGACCAAATATGTTGTTGTTCCAGTCGCTGATAAGATGGATTCCCACATACTCCCATTCATTCATCAACATAAAGTTATGCCATGTTGTTGCAGTCACAAAGTCGTTCCATGTTAAAAAAAAAGGGGGGGTTTGGGCTGCCAAGATGAAAAATGTCCTGTGTTACAAATCAGTCGTTGCATCAGTGGCTCAAATCTTTCTGGAGTCTGAATTCACTGATAAGATTATGGTCACAGAAAACTCAGAATGCTATAAGCTTCTTTAATTCGCAGCATGAGTTTCATAATCATATATTTTAAAGGTCTAACTTGTATGGTACAATATGTTTAACACACCACACACTGAACTCTTTTGCACTGCAGGAGATAGTTCATTTTTAACTTACTGACCTTTTACATTCATAATACGCTGCCTCTTACTTTTACTCAAAAGGTCACACTGGTGGTTTTGCATAATTATGCCAATTCACTACAACTCACATATACTTAACATTCTGCTGACCATTTTCCAAAGCAAACTCATCTAGTTTCAAGTATATACATGTTCAAAATCAACTTGGAGAGATCTGGAGCTTAATTTACCAAAGTCAATATTTAGTTTGCTTTTTGTCGGTTATGTTATTGTTGCATGGTAATACAGCTGTAAGCATGATCTGATTTGTGTGTGCTCATGCGCTGCAACATCCAAAACTTATGAGTCAACTGCTAAACAACAAATGTTGTGATAGCTTCCAAATGTATATTATCCTTTTTACAACATCCGTATTTGCAGTTTGTTTGTCTGAAGAATTTGGAGAAACAAAGCTTCTTTTGATTCGAGGAGTCTGCACTGCATTACACAACACTAACATAACCCTGACAGATACATTTTGTTCACTGTGATGTATTATCTAAAGTTACTTGAGTATTTCCATTTTATGCTATTTTAAACTTAAATACTCCATTTGCATTTTAAAGGCAAATATTGTATTTTTTTTTATTACATCACATTTAAATGATAGCTTAAGTTACTTTACAGATTTCAATTCTAAATGCAAAATATAAATTAACTAATAAATGATGATTGATCCAGATTGATGCAGATCCATTTAAAAGTGATCAGATCACATCAGTGGATGAGAGGAGCAGCTGCTGCAGAGTAAAAACAAACTTTGAGACAAAACTCAAAACTCTGCTGCTCCATTTATGCTCTGGGCACGCTCTGTGCTCCAAAAGAGTTGTGCAATGCACAGCTGAATGATTTTTTTTTCTCCAATAGCACTCCTACTAAATGGTCCAGCTCCAAAAATGTAAAATCAATATGTGTCGGCAGATGTTTTAATGGTTGCAGGCTGCTACAAATAAATTAACATGTGGGAAACCCTGAGGTTAGGGTACCCACTAGTATATTAAGAAATGAAAATTAGGCCCACCTTTACTAGCTGCAACAGTAAAAATATGTACAAATTAATACACCACTAATCTTAATCAGGTGATGAAATAAATGTGGTTATAAATTGGGTAATTCTGCATAATGAGTGCTGTATTAACTGGGTCAAGTTATCAGTCGGCAGACAGCAGAGAGATGATATGAGAGATAATATGTAGTATCACAAGTTATCAGATATAACTTGATGGACCAGAGGAGCTGACTTTATCCTCAGCACTTTGAGTTTATTCTCAAAATTGTATTTTAACTTCATTCTCAACATTTCAACTTTGTTCTTGAAGTCTGACTTTTTGAAATGCAAAATAATGAAAAAAAATCTTCCTCCTCTCATTTTTTCCCCTTCTGCCTGGACCAGGCAGGCAATACTTTCACACGTATTACCATTATTCTTTAAATAGACTCGCTGCCTCAACTCTCAGGATTGTAAATGTATCAGGACATTTTTAAGGCTCTTTTCCACCCCTAATGATCACTCACACACAATGGGAGACCCCACCAGTTCATCCCCCACTGAGAAGTCCAAGAGTCTTTTACGAGTACATCACAGAGTACAGAGTTTGTCCTGCCTTGTGTAAAACACAGAAAGTGACTTGTCATGTTTATACATCCTTTCTGGTCTGGTCTGAGATTATATAGGAAGTGTTGTCTGTGTCCTATAATTGCTGGATGACATTACCTACCACACTCAACAGTAATCTTCACTCTGGAACCATTAAACACATATTTTATATGAGTTCTTGAACCTAACTTTTGTTATTGTGTATCCATACGCTCTTATTTTGGCGGGAGAACGACATGGATTCGTGGAAATGAAGGAACAAAGCATGCATATGGTTATCTACAGGATTATAAATGAATTTTTCTTTAATAATCTACTGGATGACACTGGTTGTAAAACAGTCCAGAGCGAGCTCTCTCCTGGATCAAATAGGCAGGTTCTCAGCATGCTATCAGCACTGTTAACTCCGGCTGTAAACCAAACCTCCCACGAGGTCAGGGGTCAAAATGTTTGGGCTTCAGAGAGACGCCATAGGCTGAGAATGGCCAGGATTTAATATGAAGTCTGACACACAGTTACTGCCTGTGAATTAGTGACCCGTGCATCCACCCTCCATATACTGTAGGAAGACAATACAGAGAAAGTCCAGATGTGGATCATCCAGGCATGAGACTGGTTATTATGGGGGTAAACTCACACTTCATTTTTTGAATAATACTGGATCCAATTTTATAGTATAATATATGATTAATAACAGACATTTTAAATAAAGCAAATTTAAATTTCATTTTATGAACAAGTTGTAATAGTTCCCATAATTCTATTCTGTATGTTATGCTAATATGTTTCATTACTATTTAATTGTCCATAGGCATGACTATATGGATATCTGTCAATCAGTCCACCACTTAAGTCCTGACTGAACAAATACTGGATATATTGCAAAACAATTTTCGGTCAACATTCACGACCCCTAGAGGTCGAATCCCATCAAGTTTGATGGTTGCCTGGGTTTTTCTATAGCACGCACCACCATTGAAGTTTACAATTTTTGGCATTCAGTGAAATGCATTGGATTACTTGCAATGAAAGTGTGGATACAAAGCTCCCAGACACAGCACTTGGCTTTGAGGCCACTTTAACTTAGTGGCCAAACAATGTTATTACAACTTCTGGATTTGTCACACGATGCCATTGGACCAAAAAGACATTTCCCAGTGGACTTACACTGTATAATTTGTTAAATACACTAATAGCTGAATCCAAAGTTATTTTCCTGTATTTATTCATGTGACCGAGTCTGAGAGGTTGGGAGGCAGGGCGAAAGGAAAAGGTACTGCACTCGCTCCATGGACCCATGGATGTGGAAAAAAATAGTAAATTTATACCTTCAAATCACCCATTTTTTTGGCTTTTTATGTTGCAAAGCAACTTTTAAAGGAATGAACAGCCCCTCCCTCCAGCACTGTATCCAGGTCACCTTATACATTGGTGACCACGTCAAAATTTTAGTTTGTTTAATACTTCAGTTTATGACTCAACACTTTCAGAACTGACAATTGATCAGCCTTATCTTATCTTTGTGTTTACCTCAAATTAGCTATAGTTAACACTTTAGCTTACAAACAAGATAAACTAAGATGGAGAACATGCTAAACATCACTGCACGTAAGCATTGTCATCAAGAGCATGCAAACATGCCTTGATTGATATCAGGCTACCTGAACAAATAAAGACCATTTTTTATTTGTTTTAATATAGTGAATTATCTCATATTCATAAATTACAAACAGGTGAAAATACTGTGACATAGTCTTTTGCTCTTTTCACAAGAACACAAAAACAGCTAACTTTGTGCCTCGTAAAACCTGATGACACATTCGTTCTGATGAGTAAGAGGAAAGTCGGAGAGGTGACGGTGGATGAATGAACATTATTTCACATCACAAGTGTAGAAATGTGTCTCATCTGTAGGGCGTGCGTTTGCATTAACCCTGTTCAAACAGACTGGAGCAAGTGTGTCATGTTGATCTGTGAAGCTGCACGGCGAGCTGCGCAGCTCTTAGGCACAGTAAGGTGAAAAGCAATTTTCTTTGGTTGCATGACTTGTCAATGATCTAACAAAGATTTAAAAGAGGTCAATTGGATTTTGCTGATGTTATATATAAACCCCAGACAGAATAGTTTCTGGGTACAACTAGAAGATTCATTGTAGTTGGCTCCCCAGTGACAATAAACAGAAATAGCAGTATAAATACTAATGAGGCAGACATAAACAATATGCCTGAGTTGTTTTATGAATACTGAAGAAGCTATTTGGGCAGTGAAAACAATAGATAACAAGCTTATAATTCATGTTCATGAATTTAAAGGCTCCATTAAGTTAAACAGGAACTCCACCAGACAGTTTGTTGAGAGAACAATGTTGATTTAAAGCACAATATTTTTTTTTTCCATCTGTTATAAGATAAGGCAGATAGTGAGTGTCCCTTAACACTGCGGTCAAATGACTACACTTTCCTGCGCAAAGACTAACTGAAGGATACTTCAAATGATTTATTTCTTTAGTGAAAATTTCAATAACACCCAGATAAAAGACTTAGAGCACCCTTGCCTGCTTCCCCTTCTTGCTCTTCATTTGGCATGCATTTTGGCAGGCACCTCAATGCACTGCACTCCAGGGTGGCACAGATGATAAAGGGAGAGAGAGGCAGAGAGGGAGAAGGACACACTCGTGGTGGGGGAGGGGAAGTGGTCCGTTATCAGGAGCTGAGAGCAGCAGCCTTTACCTGAGACGTGCACCTGCTGGCTCAGTGTGTTCTCACGGAGGACAAACCCCCCACAACGGTACATCTGGACACACTTGAAAATATGCAGGCCAGTTACTGCGGTATTAAAGTGTTCTTGTCTGGTATCGCATAGATTTGTCTGCACAGCACTTTGTAGTGGCACAAGGCCTAATTTTTACACATTTGGTGGTCAACCAAGCTAAACATGAGACATTCAGCTACATGAGCTATGAGACACTATGGAGAGATAAATTCCTAGATACAGAAGAATCGCTCATTTTAAATTATCACTATGGTGCTGCATTTTGGGAAATATGTGTATTCATTTTCTTGCCAAGAGTTAAGACAATTAGATTGCTCCCACTTTTATTGTGCACTAAATATGTTGCTGAAGTCAGGGGCTGCTTAGCTTAGCATAGCATAACGACTGTAAACGGGCTAACAGCAAGCTCGGAAAGTAGAAAAATACACTTATCAGTACCTCTAAAGATAATCAGTTATTGCATTCTATCGTGTGTTAAATCTGTACAAACACCAAATTGAGGAAACAACAACTGGTTATGTGCTGGACTGTTTCTTGGCCACTGACTCTAATAGTTGCCCTGCATATTGCCGTTTTTATACTTGAGTTTTTGAACAGATTAAATAAAACAAATATAAACAGTATAGCATTAGGGGAAATATATTGATTCACTTTCTCTCTGAGATTTAAATAACAATGTCTCATGTCTGTACCAGGCCCCCAAAAACAGCAGTTCTGCCTTGCAGCAAATTTTTCCAAGTGGCCACTCCCTGTATTGCAACAAAAAAATAGCCCAAAAGCATTTTTCCCATTGACCACCATTGTAAAAGAGACATCTGATACCAAAAACTGCAAGCAATTAAATAATGACTCTTTTTATTGTGAATTTTAATCCATAGCAGTTTAAAACTTTCCTAGAGCTAAGAAAAGCTATTCAAAAATCTTTGACATCGTCACAATGTAAAGTCAATGAGCCAAGCAGGAATTCATGGGCGGGAGAAACACTACTGCACTTATTCAGAGTAACCCTGGAAGACAGAACTTTTTGGGGGTGTTTAAACCTGGTTAAACCTGGCATCTGGTATCTCGGTATTGTTACAAATGTATGGCCTGTACGGTAAAAGTAAGGCTACCACTAGGTACACGGTAGCTTAGCTTAGCTTAGCTTAGCAGAAAGACAGCTAACACTGCTCTGTCCGATAACAAAACAATCTGCATACTAACACCTCCTAAGCTCAGTAATAAACATGTAATGTTTTCCACTCCATTTTTTTGTAGTGGTTAAATCAATGAAATGTAGTGTATTAATTAGTGAACTTTAGAGGTGCATTGGGGCCTTTACACATGGGTGGCATGATGAATAGAAAAAATGAAACTGCAAAATACTCTCTTGCAAATGTTTTCCAACAAAACTATTCATATGAGCTTTGATGCAGATAGTTGCCAGCAGCAATGCAAACTTACAACACCTGCAGGGATCCTGACCCAAGCTAGCATCTGGAAGTCCTTGTGAGGTAAGTTGTAAAGTCTAAGCCACTGTAAATGTATTTATTGCATTTCCTTTAAGTGAAATGCTGTGAGTGAATGTGGGTTCCTTCTGATAAACAATTACCCAGTATATGTCTAGGCCTTTTATTGTGAAAGGTAAGAACGGAAGGAGAAGAATCAGATATGCGCTGCCTTTCTCTGTTCTGTGTGAAAGTACTCATGACAAAAAAAAAAATATATATTGATGTGCAAATTAATTGCACATGGTTCTGGTGTGTTTTTTGCTAACTTTGGACAGAGCCATGCTAGCTTCCTGTCTTTATGCTAAGCTATGCTAAACCTGTCACTCACACCAGCTACATATTTACCATACAGAAGTGAGAGTGGTATCAAGCTTCTTATCTTAAAAAAGTATATTTCCAAAAACGTCAAACTATTCCTGTAATTTTGTCAGATTGTAAACTTGACGCAAAAGGTACCTGATCATTTGTTCGCATGTCTTAGTATCAAACAATGTTTCTGTAGGGACTGATTGCCCTCTTGTCCCTCCTGTGCGACTGAGGCCGAGATGAGAGCTATTGTAGGGAGCGTTAATACAAACCAGATGTTAAACTTGTGTCCTCAAAATGAATGGGCCTATTGGGAAACCAAGGCGAGTCTCAGGGGACATTCCACTGGAGGCTAAGCTGATTGGTTCATATTGAAACAACATGGCCAAGATAAACTGGGATTTCAAGAAAGGGGGTCTCTGGACGCTGGAGTCTAAAATAAATCGTTAGGGCTAAAGGAGGAGCTTAGCTCATCCTCTAAGGAAAACAGTGAGTTTTGCAAGTGACTGACACACATGATGACTGTGGCGCCAGGCAACCTCGGTCTACGGCCCAGTTGTGGGCTGCATGGGAAGTGGAGAGCATCGGGGGCCATGCTTCTTTTGTGCTGATGTCACAAAGCTGCAGGGTATTACTTTTTCCAAATTGTTGTATTTATTTTCCCCTCACGACTTGACTGTTTTTGGCAGAGGGAAACTAGAGCTGAAATGGTCTTGTAAAGGCAAATTTAAATGCAGCTCATTTGTTTAATCTTGCATAAAGGCATCAAAGATATCATGTTTGAGTCAGGCTCTGTGAATTCAGCTACATCTTGATCTATTTACTTTCTAACTCAATTCCGTATTATTCAGTTCATGGGGATGAGATAGTGTACTTCAAATAATATCAGTTTGAATCAATTTTGTTGATTTGTGTTTTTCCAAACTGATTATAATATAATGCAGTTTTATCTCAAAAGCCCTTGCTTTTTTATGTTCAAGATTCAAAGATTTATTTGTCACATACACTATTGTATACAGTACAGTGTGCAGTGAATGCTTAATTACCATCTCCATAGACTGTGCACGGGGAAAGTAAAATTAAATGCAAGAAAAATATTTAGACTAAAAAATTTGGAGCATTTTAAAGGAGAAGTGTGTAGAATTTAGTGGCATCTAGCAGTGAGGGCTGCAGATGGCAACCGGATGAAACTTCTCCGAGGGCCAATTGTGAACTCCTGGTTAGGATTCCCTCATTTATTATTGTCAGGAGGTTTTTACTGGGAGTCGGATCATCTGTAAAGGTCTCTGTCTTTCCAAAACAAACCTGACCAAGTGATTAAAACCTAAAGCAGTTTCACATACGGCTGGGCAATAAAACAATAATAACGTTGGTATAACTTTCCTCGATAGAGACATAACAAATCATTGATATAATATAACCATCCATATGCCCATAGAAGGGGGCACTTACCACTCACTATTAACTGGAGGAAAAAGAATGAGATGTAATAGTAAAATAAGAAGATAAGAAGGGCCACTAATGCATACAGTAACGTTATAACTTTACAACATTCAACATACTCATAAAGTTATTTTTATTATGATTTTATTATGATTGTTTTGACCCTGTATTACAACAATACCACGTCATTAAATTTACCACATAACATTAGCTACAGTAGTTGTATAGTCAAATCATCTAATGCTTATAATTGTAAGTTAGCAAGTTGACTGACTAACCGGCTGTTTCATGACAAAAGGTAATGTGAATAAAATGTTCATACATTTCCTTGTTCAAAAACTTGATTGCAGTGAACATCAACATGGCGATGTCAGTGGACAAGGACTCGCTCCCTATGTAGATATAAATGGCTCAATCTAGGGTAACAAAAGCACAGTGATTCTGATTTTCAGGTAATTATACACCAAATATGGACCTTTAAAAGAGCAAATGAAAGTAAAAAGGTTATGATCAACAATGCAATGTTAAGTAGCTCTGAGAATTATATGAGTACAACCACTAGAGAACTCCTTATCTTGTAGGACAGCTTGTTCGAACGTGTGTAACAGCTTGTTCGAACGGGAGTAAGAGGATATTTAATTTCACTTTCATAAATCAATACTGATGTTGACTCTCATAAAAGCGCATCAGTATCAGCAGTGAGGAGATAATCAACCCTGTGACCACATGGTTTTGTCGAGTGGAAGTTGTTTGGACCTGTTTTGGAGCCTGGGATAAAAAAAAATAAAATAAAAAAAAACTCCCAAGGTCACACTAGTGGCTTTTTAATTACCATCAGCCAGTCATGGAGGTAATTGCTGGTGCCATGTCCTTCAGTGCTCTGACTTGTCAGGATTTACAAAGAAAGATCTAAAAAGAGAAGCACGCTTCCACACAATAGCTGGAAAGCAGGAGTGCGGCGGTGCTTTCCTCTGTCAGAGGGCTGGTCGGCCTGTTTTGTAAGCACTTCCATCCTGTGAAAGCCCCTGGTAGACCTCCACCTGCTAGCTCACTACTAGTCTACTGCAACTTCTCAGAGAGAGAAGCGAGCCAGCCTCTCCCCCTCATTTCACTGGCGCCAGCGCTCAATGGGCCCTGCACTTTGATTATTTGTGTTAACAGTTAATTTAGCACCACAGACACATGTGCCAAAGCTGGCTTCACTTCCTCATGCATCACCAACAAATGTGACTTTTATGAGTTCCTTTTCACAGGGCCACCCCCCTCTCAGGCGAAGTTCTCGCCTGTCGACTCACTGCGAACCCTCTATGGACCGAGTCCCCCCCACCAAACACACACACACACACACACACACACTCACCGTTGCAGACACCATCTCCTCACCTCCTCTTACCTCTCCTCTTTCCCCTCCTCCCCCATCTCATTTTCCAACCTCCCGCCTCCACTCCTCGCTTATTTCGTTGGTTCAGCCTTAATCTCTTCCACATCTTGCCTGAGAGAGTTATTTCTGGCTCCTCTGTTCCCAATGTTTGCATTATCAGGAATACATTTCATGTCAATTTATTCGTTGGTTAAATACCACAAGAGAGTCACTCTTTGGGAGATTTGAACTGCAGTTGAAAAGAATGCTTATCCCCCAAAAGAGGGTCTTCTCAACCTTTTCTGATGCCTTTTTTCCATTTGGATCAGCGCTTATAAAAATAGCTACTAAGCGGGAATTAAAGAAATAACCGTTTCATACAGTGAGCTCACTTAAAAAGACATTATGGACCACAAAGAATGCATACCTTATTGCAACTGATGATAAATGGCGCTATCATCCAGACTCCTGGCTGAGGATGACCACTGTAAGTGTTCCAGATATTAAGTCAAACCTGAGAGCGTGACCTGCACTCTGTCAGTGTTAGGTGACACAAAGATATAATCTGCCTTTATGAAAACCTCTACCCTCAATACCAAGTGGAGCCACAGTCTAGTGGGTAGTGGGAAAGGGAGCTCAGAGGACTTTGTCAATGCCTAGTTAGCTTCGACATTGATACTTACAGACTGGGAAAGAACAGTGCTGAGGGAGCACAAACTAGCCGCACGCCGATGAGCTCATGCCAGGACTATGCAAGCAGAAGGCCACAGGAGCCATGGAAATATTTGGACATCTATTTTGCTCCCCCGCTTGTCTGTAGTGCAATCCAGTGCATCATCTTTTGTGGTCGAGAGACACGTTTTCAAGTGGCCAGAGGCAGAACCTTAAAAGGTCGGGTCTTGCATTTTTTTTTTATTGTGTGACTACATTTCAGCCACTCAGCAGGAGCAAATTGCAACCGCATCCCGACACCGCAGATTCTTCTTCATTAATTCTCCATCCGTGCCATGTGGTCTATCACTGCTCGAGCATTGATTCATGCGCAGTGGTCCATAATGGCACGGCCACTGTTACGGCCTGTTTTCAGTCAGACAGAAATGGTCACTGCTGGTATGATGAAGCAATGTTATATGTGGTGAAACTGCCTGTGGAAACATGAGAAAATCTTATGTAATTGGTTTTTCTTTAACATGAGCTCACAGGGTCTGGGTCTCTGCAGTCAGGCAGCTTACTGAGCTCACAGGGGTGACATTAAATCTTTCATTTGGATTATATTTTATCTCTTAAGAGGTTCAAGTTTCAGCTTTTAACTAGGAGCAGGTGAATTCTAACACTTTAGAATTAAGGGACAGTTCAATCTCAAATCAAAAATACATATTTTTTCTCTTACCTATAATGCTATTTATTAATCCAGATTGTTTTGGTGTGACTTTCAGAGTGTGATATTGGCCATAGAGATGCCTACCTTCTTTCAAGTATAATGGAAGTAAATGTCACTCGGCTTGTGGTGCTCAAAGCGGCAAAAAAAATACTTATGGTGCTTTAACTATATTTTGATGTTAATGCATTTGTACTTTTATTAGGAAAATGTTTAATGCTGTAAATAATCTTATAGCAGAGTAGTTCTACACTAAAGTATTTCCACTGTTACTTAATTACAAGATCTGAGTACTTCTTCCAACCCTGATTGCCTTATATCACATAAGGCATATCATATTTTGTATAATGCTAAATAGAGGGGTTAAAATAAATGCTTCTCTAAATTCTGCTAAAGCCAACAGAACGAAGACATCACCTCTTAAAGCCTGTGAAGAAGCTCAACAAAAATCACTCTTCATTCTCATTCCCCTCACATACAAAAGGTGAGAGGATGACAAAGTCTATCCTCAGGGGAAGAGGGGGGAGAAGTCACGGGGGAGTGCTCTCAGAGACACTCGGCTGACCAGGCTTCTGCACACAGCTCCGGGATTCCCTCCTCTTCCTTCCCAGTATTGTCTCACATCCTGCAAGGCCCGGCTCTCCTGTCCACTGCAGCCATCGCTGCCACAATAGCATCAGCGGGCACCGGGCACTGAGGGGTGACCAGAGGGACACCAGCAGTCAGCCTGACAGGATGTGACACACTTCTCTCAACAATTAATGAGTACAAAAGAAGCGGATGACACGACATGACAGCTTAGCGTGGCACTTCAGGCCTTAATGGCTCACTGAGTGGCATCTTCACACCCGGCTATCACACTCTGAAGCAAAAATGGTCAATGATGGCAACATGGAAATGACTTGCTAGAATGTTTATTTCAACAGGAGGTCACGCTCTTGGAAAAATGATGCACTGAGATGAGAAAATAATTTTAAAAAACTAATGCTCAGTGGTGGCAAATACCTTCGTGCTGCAAACTTGCTCAAACGCAGTACTTCAGTACAATTTGAGGTTGCACTTTACTTGAGAATTTCCATTTTATTGTATCTTATCCTTTAGCTCCACTACATTTCAGCAGCAATTATTACCTTTTACGTCACCTCAATTTTTTTGACATCTGTTACAACTTACTTTGCAGATCACGATATTAAAGGTACACAACAAGTGTAGTCAATATTAGTTTGATCTTGCCAAGCTACAACAAAGAAGAGCCCTCAGCATAAGCCAATATTATACTTTGAGAGGCCACCCTGCTGCCTAATGAGTATTTTTAGGCTCACTTTTGATACTTAAAAAGGACAACTTTCAGAACATTAATATACCAGCAAACAACGATTTGCTATGTAACAAAAACATCAGGTGCACTATTGTGCATAATCCCAGTTACACATAACTCAATATTGTGCACACACTGCACATAACATTGCATTGTTGTAATCCTGGCTTCCATATTCTTTGATGTGGTAGACAGTCCAGCTGCGCGTGCATATTAGGAGGATTTCACATCTGGGACCCAGGTCCAATGACTCCAAAGTCCAGTTTGGTGTGTTGGGCTATTTCATTTATAATAAGTCATGGTGTGCTCAATATCAACTCAATAATGAGATATCTTTCATTTCTATCTCTGTACAAGACCTATTTTTTATTTGACTAATTAGAGCTTGGTCCTGTGTTGTGTTTTGTATGTTGAAGCTGTTAATGTTGTTGTGGTGATGGGATGTGTTTATTTGTGAGTATGTAATGTCATGTATTGAATGATGTTTGGTGTGGACCCCAGGAAGAACAGCTGCTGCTTTGAGTACAGCTAATGGGGATCCTAATAAATGAAATGAAATGAATTTGTTCCATTAGTGTGGACACGGTGCACCATTCTGTGCCCAAGAATACTTAAAACGGTGGTATCAACGAAGTTTTACATGTACTCTGGTGTGGTACGCATTGGGTATAAACACCAACTGTACCAAAAACACAGAGGTAGAGTGCTATTTTACATGACTACAAGGAGATTATAAAGAGCTATGTAACAGCCTTAATGATGCAACAGCGCAGCCTGCAAAAGACAGACTCAGATTCAGCTTTGCTGCAGCATTTGGACCTGCAGTTGGAGCTCTGACGGGGGGTGCAGAGTACTGAGATTTGAACTTGGGCAGGGTACGAATCAATCATACCTATTATGAAAACACCCTATAGTGCACATCATTTCCTGTATGTGTAACCCACTGGCTAGCTAATCACTGCTGCTTTCCACTGAGCTTGTACAGCAATTACTACTATTAATCCCATCCTGACCCATAGCTTTGTCACAGAAACATAGCATCCACCCTCCTGCATTAAGCCTTTAAAAATCAATACCCTGCAGAAAACTGGGGCTTTCTTGGTTTGCATGATCCAGAATATAGCTAAATAAGGACCATAATAAGTAAAACACTCATTATATTTAAGAAGAAAGCTATGATTTCAGTCTTGTTATCCCATTGTGTGCTTATAATACCATAATTGCGCTACTGAATAAATGATCAATCTATGTCATCGCTTTGCACTCTGCTCATAAAACTAAGCATACTAAGCAAAAACTAAATGACACTTAAGGGTTGACAATGTTGGCTCTGTCAGCACTGTTGCCATTGTTAGCACCATTAGCTGCTAGCCACCTTCATGCTGAGAACTGTGTGCAGACAATACCGGTTTTGACTCTGAATCATAGATATGCTGTAAATGTTACATCAGCTCTTTTAAGGAGGCTCCTAATATGTCTGTTCCTCTGCTTAAATAAAATCTGCACTGTTCTTTCCAAAGCTCAGGGCTAGCCGTGGCTATTAGGAGAATTGTTGCAACGTCTTTGATGTAACGCCAATGTCTTTCCAAATATAATAAAATAAATTAAAGAAAAACAGCATTGTCAATTCTAATTTTAAAGTAAAGAAACTTTTTTGTCGTTATTTGTCAGGAGGAAGTCTGAAAAACCGCAGAGACAAAACATTTAACAAACTAGTATTGATATCCTTCCTTCCCAAGTGACTTCTCTGGCCTCAGTAAATGAGTAAAAGAGCTGAATTTCTGCCTCCTCTGGCGTTTGCCGACTGTGAACAGCAGCTTTCTCAATATTAATAATAATATTACCGATGGCACCACTGAAAGAAAGGGATTAGTGCTCATACTGCTGAATGAGAAGTCACCGCTTGGCTGGTATACATGTGGGATTTGACTTGACTTTTCTTTAAACACAGCAAATGGGAAGCCAAAAATCTTTTTCATTTAAGAGCAATTAAGTGGATCCCAGAATCACTGGCTCCAGCACGCCGCCGAGGCTTTTTTTTTCTCCTGGTTTTATTACCCATTTCCTCTCCCTTGCGCCAGCAGAAGGAATGCTCACTTTTCTCTCACAAAGCCACATTTCCAACGCCAGAATCACACAGGGACCACCATGATTAAGTGCAAGCCAGTGCTTCCCTAAACATGTGAGACATTATAGACCCCCCTCCTCCTCCTCAAAACACTGGAGAAGTGTTGTGTTCCAACATTTATGTGAAGTAATTAAAAACATCCACCAGTAATTTAATAGTTCTCACCAAGTAGAGACATGAAGTCTACACAGTTTTTTCACTCTGTATAAATAACCTGGAATGCAGTGAGTACACACAGACGATTCCCTCGTTTTTTTCTTCCTGCTTTTTGCAACATTTTGTAAGAAGCCCTGTTCTGAGTTGCTTTGACCCGAGACAAGGTTACGCAGTTACAAGCGACACACTGACTTTTAAATTCATGTTTCAGATAGCGTGATCCATACATCAAACGCTGACAGCAGATTCAAATCAAAGCTTTCCTATAACTTGAGACTGCCATTCCGCGCGTCTTACAGTCTAACATCAGTGAGCATGAAAATGACCTCAAGCGCTCGCTGCTGCAGCGTATCTGAATGCGGATGACTCTGTGAAGTGCATGTCAATAGCCCAGAGAGCCAGCAGTGCAAGAGACATGTGGTTCCAATCTGTCTCTTTTCTCACAGCGAGAGGAGGCCATTCATTTATCTCACTGTAAATACAGCACTTAAACACTCAGACACACTGTTTTCCAAGCCCCCAAAAAAGTGTCCATGTGGGTAATTAGCTTAAGCAAACACTGTTATTGTTACTGATCTTATTTTGATAATACATGGATAAAATACCAAAAAATACCTTATTCTGTTCCCCAATTTAATCAGGTTAAATTCTGAGCAATGTCTGGATCAAACCTTAGCTAAAGTACTTTCCAACATCGTCAGATTTGTTTCCACCAAAACTACCAATCTAGATGCTTTCAAAACACTAATCTGGGTGAAGAAAGCATGGCATTAAAGACCCGAGGTAATGTGATTAATACAACAATTTTTTGGGGGGTGGCTAAGAAAATGTATTTTTATTGATAAAGGACATTTACAACTGGTGGGTTGTTTAATAGTTTTGAGTTAATTTGAATTCTCAACCTGTTCATGGTTTGAGT
The DNA here is from genome assembly GCF_026936395.1 of Plectropomus leopardus. Classification (NCBI taxonomy): domain Eukaryota; kingdom Metazoa; phylum Chordata; class Actinopteri; order Perciformes; family Serranidae; genus Plectropomus; species Plectropomus leopardus. The sequence continues at coordinate 24,728,476 of NC_142187.1, read as the reverse complement.
GTCATAGGAAAAATACTTCAAGCTGCACTAATAAACATACTTTATTACTAAATATCTAACGTGAATGGGGTCACTCACTGTGATGAACCCACTGAGAAGATGCTCCATACTTCCCCACAGCTCTGCTTAGCTTTTTTTTTTAGCATCTTTCAGCTAATAGTTTTGGTTTTACTGTCCTACACCTTAAATGTTTTATTTCAAGCTGCAGAAGGCAACTTTTCTCAGAAAAAATGCTCTAAAATTTGCTGTGCAGTACCTTCTCAGGACCAAACAGCAAACAGACACAGTTAGCATCTAGCTGCTGAACATAGTGAGCTCTTAGGAGCTGAAGAGCCATGTTTCTCTCAGGAGCTGGTGAAGACCAAAACAGAGCTAACAGAGCTTTCCTCATCCATGGCTACTGTTCAGAGGTTTAATTTTTATATAACTCACCCATTTACATTTTATTAAAGCCCGTTATTAAGCAAAAGCACAGAAGTTTTAGCAGCAAAATGTAGCCTACTTAAAGCAGCTGACTACAAGACTTAGAGCATATCTGTGATTAAAAATCTGAGCAGGGATTGTCTGCGCACGGATCTCAACATGGGGGTAGGTGAGCTGGTAGTGAAAAGACAGTTTTAACAACAACAAAAACAACAGCAACAGTGCTGACAGAGCAAACAGTGGTAATGTGAGGGGCAACCGCAGGGTGCTATGCTTCTGTGACAACGCTATGGGTCAAGACCAAGGGCAACCTCCGAGGCTGAAAGATTAAACCAATGTACAAGCACCAATTCAACAGATGGCTACTTGAGGCTGGCTCCAAACAATCTCCATAGATCCCCATGTTAAAATGGACAACTTCACAGCTGAAATAAACATGCCTGGTACAAAAATAAAAGCTTTGGTCTCTATAGCTACATTCAACAATCACAACTGAGGGGGGAATTTTTTTTTATAACTCACCTTCTGACATTTTATTAAGCCATTAAGTTACACATATTTCGGGGTGGAGCCACTTAAGTGACAGGCTGGCCTGTAGATGTTTCTGCAGTCTTGAATGAGATCCACCCCTCACTCGTTCATTGCTTCACCCTCTCATCCAAATACAGTCACTTTTGGCTCTAAAAATCCATGATGGTAATGGCCAAAATGCAAAACCAATGGGTGATGTCACAGTGGCCACGTCAGTTACTTATATACAGTCTATGGTCCTAGTGCTGATGTTGCTTCATGTCTACTGCATATGTAAACAGACAACTGTCAGCTAAGACATTGCCCTGATAAACTTTGTACGGTCATATCAATGCCGTGTGTTGACAGCTTGTTTAAAACTATCTATCAATGCAAGTTTAAAGAAAAACTACAGATCACTTGAAACAACTTAGTCAGGAGACGTGTTGGGTTTCAACAAACCCTAAAGCACATGGTTTTGCATTTTGGCCATCGCCATCTTGGATTTAGCTATGGTCAAAAGGCATGCATTTGGCCATCATATATACACATCCATCTTGTATGGATGTGTATACACAGTATGTGCAAGAAAGGCTACCACAACAAAAAAAAACCTCTGTGGAGGATTTGAGCTCGACATGTTGGCTACCAAGCACAGAGCTGTAAAGTCACAACTCAGTGTAATACATCATCATAATAACAGAGCCCTAATATCTCAAAGACCACTATTTTGAGGGGTTGTCGGGGAAAAACTACAGTTAGTTTTGCTGACTTGTGCTTGCCATTTAGATTCTGTTGTGTTCAGAACTGGATGAAGTTACCATTGATCACTAAAACAAAAGAAACTGACTTTTTTAAAAATTCTAGATTATGGAAAATGAACAATAAATTGTATGTTATTATTTATTTTGGGGGTGTTTGACTTGAAATGATAATGCTGATGCCAAATCACCTTAACTCCTGCATCTTTCCTATCTCTACCATACGACAAGTACCATAATTGAAACTTGGGGTTTTCTTGTGTGATTTAATGCCATTCCTCCTTTGTCAACTAAACTGAAGCTTTTGATATATTTGGTATACTTTTATTTCAAAGCCACACACTGTATGAGCTCTCCTCTCTGTAAAACTTTAAATGTAACTTACCACAAGGACTAAAAGAATGGTAACAAATGTCTCAGGAAGACAGACACATTCTCCCTTCAGCAGCCATAAAGAAGACAAAGCTTTTTACAGTATCAACAGATGCAAGACGTGACCTTTTGGCCCTTTGGGGCAAAAGGTTAGGGCTCTGGCAGCAGAGGCCTAGTGCCAGAAGTCTGCCGGCAGACGAGACGTATGTCCTCACTGCATTCCTTCCCATCTTAGATCACTGAACAGCTCTCTCCGGCTTTCTGCCGTCAGTCCCTTCCAACCCAGAGCAATATAAGTCTTTATTTTTGCCCGGATGGCACCTTATAAAGAAACCAAAATAAACCGGGTGGTACAAGTGTAATAAGCTCTGCGAGCTTCCAGTGTGGCTTCAGCTGGAGCTTTTGTGCAGGTGCATGAGTTAGAAATTCAGATTAGTCTGATGGGGCTGGAGGTTAAATAGTCAAGGAAGGATTTCCTACTTCCATTCAAATGAGATTTAAAAAAAAAAAAAGTAGTCATCGTGAGAAAAGGTTCAGAGAAGTCTGCTCTAGAAATACATGTGGTGAATAAAGGAATAAGCCCCATGTAACCTGCGGCTGTGCCTTTTATATTTGGGGATGACTGTGCTGCTGAGTGAACTGGCTGCAACACAAGCCACTTCTGATTTCATATTCATGACTTCCGAGAGGAGAGGGGGAAAATAAACAAAACAACCAGCAAGCAAGGAGGGTATAGCTGATGGAAGCTAGGCCCATATACTAACTGTCACATCCAGAAAGTCAAATCTCATCTTGCTCAGAGTACTGAGGAAGAGCGAGGTCATCCTCTGCAGCAAACACTGACTCATCTCACACCCACACGCAAGCCCACAAATTGAAATAAGAAATCTTGCTCGCACTCAGAGATCTAATGGCTTTGTAATACAACACTGCTTTAGTTATCTAGCAATGTACACAACCTCAATAGCCCCGTGAGGACACACAAGAGACACCAGCTAAGAGCCTTTGGAACAGTGGCCTACAAACAGTCGGGCTGTAGTTCCCCACAGCAAACTGCAAAACACGTCACTTTTCTAAAGGAATAATGACAGCATGCACAAATGGACCCTGGGAGCATCACAGTGGCCCTGCCTTTTCAGACAAGTCATGTCCTCTAAACAGAAGCCCCTTCACACAGCACTGCCAAGGACATACATGAGTGTAGAGCGCCCTCTAGGGGACAGGACTCAGAGCTGATTGGACAAGCAAAGCAGTCAAGCATACCAGTGCAACCAGACAGATCAAAGCTCACCCTATGCAAATGTAGCTTGAAAATAGAAATAGTTAACAATTGTGACTTTTGATATGCAAATGCTGCACAAATTCATAATCCAAGCATGTTTTCTTTCTGTTTATATGTTTCCCTTCTCATGCAAATGTGTCATTTATATTCATATAGAGTAAAACATACTGAGAAAAGATGCCTTTGTGGTTCTATTCATCTTTATGCGAGTCAGCTGTCTTGAGACTAAATAAACAGTGTGAGACCCCCGTAAAAAGCTTGTTTCTTCAGGGGGCACTTTTGAATCATCAAATACACCGAGCTCTTGCCATGCTGCAGTGACAAGTGCTACAGTGTGGAGTCAATGTGGCTGACAGATGTGTGCTCATCCCAGCACTGAGACAAGACAAGCTGCATAAAGTTGGGCTCTGCTGCAGCGAGGGAGATGTATGTCCAGGAGGTCACACAGGTCGAATGTGGAAGCCACCATCATTTGTAGACATGTCTCTCTCTCTCTCTCTCTCTCTCTCACTCACACACACACACACACACACACAGTCTTGAAGCCTTGGTTGCTTTTGAAGATAGAGTTGTACTTATTTACAAAGAGAGCCAAGCAGCTTTCAAAATTCAACATCCATCATAAAAGGTATCCAATATATTATGTCGATGTCACAAGCGCCGGGTAGGAGAAAATGAAATGTCAATCGAATGATTTGACTGATGGCAAATCAGTGTTTTGCGGTTGGACCATCAAATATTAATCCTTCCAAAATAAGTTGAGTCTGGTGCCAGTGGATAATGAGAATGTAAATTGCCACAAATCCCCCCAAAAATACTCTATTAACCCTCCCGCACAGGCCCAAATACTCTCCCAGGCCATCACTGGAACAAACAATGTCGTCTTGCTCAATTTTCCTTGTAAATAGGGTTTTAAAAATTGACATTCAAAGATGCTTCTGCAACTTAATGTTTAGCAACACACAATTATTTCAAACAGTTTAACAAACTGAGTGTACTGAAGACAGAAGATTGTGCCATCTGCAGACTTCCCTTTAAATGCCCATTTGGTTAATTAAACTTTGTGAATAATCAAACAGCTGAAAAGCAACAAAAGGTCACATTCTCAGGGGGAACAGTACCACTGCTCCTCACTCCCACACTGATATGGTATCTCCTACCAAATACTGTGTGGCGTTCCTAGATTAAAACAACAAGAAATAGTGCAGAACATAACAAGGTTTGGATGGACTATCAATCATTAAGGAGCAGCTTTGTTCATCTAATAAATATGCCACTAAGTGAGAACTACAGGGTGTAATAAATGGCATTTTGATTATATTATTCTAATGAGCGCAAGTCACATATCAAATATCTGCAGTGTGTTGTAACCAGGCAGTTTCATTAACCTGGTTTCCATTACATAGCCCAACAGAGACAGCGAGAGCTCACACTCAACATAATGCATGGCTTGTGCCTCCGGCTGCCAACAGAAGTCGACTTGTCAGCTGAGGCCCTCTTGTGAGGAAAAGTGGCAAATGTTTGTGCAACTGGGGAGTCAAATAAACTTCAACCTCGAGATGTTTTTTTTCTTTTTTTGCAGACAGTGATTTTAATTTCAGAAAATCACAAGTTCATACACCTGCCATTTTCACTAGAAGTTAAATGCAAGGGTTTCAGAACAGAACAGGCTTCAACGTCTGTTACATGTCAAAGAGCTGCAGAACAGAAACATATTGGTATCGTGTCAAATACAGATATATATATATATATATTTATAAAAAAAATCTTTCTTACCTTGTGACACTACTTTTAGACTACAGCCACAGCTCAATATTTATTCTGCATGATATTTTAATGAACCTGCTAAGTTTGACTAACAAACTCAAAAATGTGGCTTCTCTTCGACTAGGTATTAGTTACAGAACATGCCTTCATACACACATCTTGCCGTTTACTTCAGTGATCAGTCATTTGAAATTAAAACTACTGGGACTCTGGTACAGCCTCTGTGTGGCGTCATGCTTCCCTCTTCTAGCCCACTCAAGCTGGAACACGTTGAACATAAAAGTCATTGTCAAAGTAATTTTATTAAAGGCGGATAACTGTGGTCTTGTAGTCTTTTAACTATCTATTCAGTGCTTGACTGCAGGGACATTTTCTTTTTGAATGAGCTATGTAATAAGGAAGTCCAATCTTGCTCTTGCAGACGATATTGTTGATGTGTGAAGTGAGCCTCTTGATGATTTTACACGATATTTCTAAGAGTAAGGTTTAAGACAGAGGGTCGAAACAATCCATTGCAATTAAGTGCTGTAGGTTTGTCCTTCTGGTGGTTGTGGAAGCTTCATATTATCTTTGGACATCATTAGACGCCTTAACTCTTGAAGAACAATTTTAATGCTATAAGAATTCTGCCATTTTGCTAAACATGGTATGCTACGTGAATCCACCTGCGAGGAAAGAGAAAACAAAAACACTGAATCAGTCATTGTGACAGGGCGGCTGACAGTGAGTTATCACATCTGAGCATCACGAAACTGCAACGTGAGACAATTTCTGAGTGATAAGACAGAGCAACACTCATCGATAACCCTGACAGATTTGTGATGACACTTACCATCCCGTTGGAATTATTTATCCCATTCATGCTAATTTTTGTTACAAATCTAACAGTCGGGGCCGCCTCTGGGTATCTAGATCCACACTCCACTTTCAGACTGTATATCCTGTTCTCATAATTGGTCTGTAAAACAAGATAAAAACAAACAGATAAAACATTACTTATTGTATTAGTTGACAGTATCTGTGCTGTAATGCACATACTGAGTCTGCTCTGCTTACTCTTGCTGGTCCAATGATCATGCCTGTCCACCGTGTGAGAGTCATGTCTTCGTCATCCTCAAGGCCCCAGCTGACTGTGCCGTCACCTTCACCCTTCTGCCCTTCTTCAAGCTCCTCCAACAAGCGAAAATTGCGTGGAACTTTAACTCCTAAAATAATAAAAACGGAGAATGAATTACACAGATTTTTAAGGTTTGCCATGAGAGATTTATCTAAAAAATTAATGCAGACTAATGCAAAAGTAATCTCTCTAAATCATCGCTTATAACCCGATAAAAGTGTGTTGATGTGTATCCATCTGCAGAGACTCTGCCCTCTACCTGTATTTTCTTATTATTTTGCTGTAGTTGGGACGTTTCTGGGCACAGCACATAGTTGAGGTCGGGGCTTATAAAAAGGTTGTGATAAGGAGCTAGACCGCAAGCATTACGCAACCATAATGAAGCTACAAAAATTGGAGACACAACACTGAAAAAATGTAAATATAGTGAGGCAAAACGCCATGTGGACAGGGCTGGGGTTGGCTTTCCCTTTCGATGGTGATATTTCATGCATCGTTTACCTTGAAAAGATATGTCTGGTTTTGTAGATTTTTTCTACAGTCAACAAAATACATTTACAAAATTAAACAAAAAATGAGCTGATCCTACCAGTAAGTAATTGTGTAGAGCCAAAGCCTGATACACTGATAGCTGATTCCTCTGTGCCATAGACCTCCATTGTTAGCGAGAAAACAATTAAAAACAAATCACTGAGCCACAATGTGGGTGTGTGGATGACATGTTCGCTAATTATTATGATTGATGGTTCTGGTTCAAATGTGAGGAACTGCTGCTTTTCCTTATCTTAAATTGTAGTTAACTGAATATATTTGGGGTTTTTGACTGTTGTTCAAACAAAACATGCAAAAAATTCTGATTAATTGATTAAATGACAAAATTACTTGCAGATTAATCACTGTAGTAAACAGAGCTGAAACTACTTTGACAATCAATTAATTACTTCAGTGAATTATTAAGGGGGAAAAAGGAGAAGCAGGAAAGAATATTATTTCCCGCTTCTCAGATGTGAGGGAAGCTTTTTTTCTTTGCTATATCCTTGTATATTTAATATCTTTATGATTTAGACTGTTAGACAAAACAATTTTTGGACAAAATTGTCCAAATTGTCAATAGATTGAGACTTTATGACAAGCTTTTTTTTTTTTTTTTTACTTAGGTTTTGAAGTCTAATAAATCAATAGAAAAACAAATCAACAGGTAGAGTAATCATTAGTTTCAGACCTAATTGTAAACATTTTTTACTTGCAACCCTAAAATAGTTAGAAACTGACAGTTTTCCTCTGAAATAGAACTGCGACATCATTATCAAAGTGTTTTTTCACTGTTGGTGCTCCAACTGTGCATCCTTTCATGAAAACTGATGCAGACACACATTCATCTTTCCAACCATGGAAAAGCAGTGCATCCAAATGAGTAAGAGTGTTAAACATGTGCAAGACGAGGCGGTTTGATAAAAGAAATGGCTCAACTGAAGGATGGGCTTTACACACGTGGCCATAGTGCACAGCACATTCTGGTCTACCTGCTGTGGAGCTGCATCTAATTTGATACCTTGTTCACAGGACATTTATTAAAGATATCTGATGCTGCTGAACATTGAAGCTTAATAAAAAAAATAAGTCTTGACAGCTGTTCCGAAACAGTCATGAGATTTGGAGCAGATGGGTCTATACTGCTTATTTTTCATAAATGATTCAAACATCCACTCATCTTATGACCAACGTCATAGCTGACTTGATCATAATTCAAAACTAGTCAGTCAGAGCGTTGAGCTTCTGGGAAAATGTTCTCAGAAGACGGTTCAGACATTGCCATTAAACACACAGTCTGACAGCCACTCACGGCGGTGTAAATGATGAACCACTTACAGTTCATGTCTAGAGGAGTGGTGGAGGTTGAGGGGACAGCACTTAAGTAAAACTATTGCTATTCATAATCATGATCTTGTAGACAAATTCACAGGAGAGGAAGTGAAAAGAGCATTTAAAAAGACCCCATGACTGGGGCGGAGGACAGGATGAAAACATTCAAATTTCCCCTTCTGTCACTGAACTCTTTATTTTACCATCTCCAATCTCAGACAATATTCTTCACCAGAAAGCTTACCAAACCTCTTTCTAAAATCAATATTTCAAATCTGGTGTGCAGTGGCCACAATGAAGGATTGACCCTTAAGTGGCTCGTGCATTTTCTTAACTGCATTTGTTCCCAAGAAGTTGTCTGAGATTTCAGTTCTTTGTCAACATGCAAACACTAGTTATGAGACCAATGTTAGGGGCTAATTTTAGCTCACTACAGCATTACCGGTATCAGCATATATGTCAGCTGCTAAGTAACAAGAAACTGCAGTACAGAAATGCTCAAGATACTAGGGCTGCATCTAAAAGTTATTAATATAATCAATTACCCTGCCAATTAGTTTTTCAGAGCCCAAACTAATATAATCCAATGGCATTTTTTGGTCTGAAACCCAAAGATGAATTGGTTTATTGTGATGTAATACAAAGAAAAAGCAGCTCACATTTGACAAGCTGGAACCATCAAATGTTTAACATTTTTGCTTCAAAAATTACTTCTGAATAATGACAATAATAATTTATCTGATCACATTAAAAATACTTGTTAATTTATGAAAATTAACTGATCATTGAGTTCTAGTTATAAAACATAATAATTGCATTTCCAGTAAAGCTTACAACTATATTTAATGTTTTACTGTTGTGTTTTTTGAACTGTATGTTCCGCTCAGCACATGGTCTTGATCTCATCTTTTTAATGATCAAATTACAGAGATCCTTATTCTTATAAAACTTTTTAAACTTGCAAATATCTATACTGGTATCTGCATGATGTCTAAAGCAAAACAGCTGCACATTTCATGGAAATAAATAGCATTAAGTTGCTGATCTTGTATGAATTAATATGCAAATTTGCTTTCCTACGTGATAAAACCAGTTTAGTCCGGATCAACATCAGTTTGAGCCTCTCATATATGTTTGTAACTGTATAATTCAGCTTTTATTTTCCTCCATTGTTGTAGCCCTTCCTGTTCTCTTTTGAGTCATTAATATTGTTAATATGAACGCAATGCTGATTTTCCCACAAAAATCTGACACAAGTGTCGAATTAAGAACGCCAGGGCCTAATTATTAGTATTTCAATTGCAATAATAATACACGAGAGGCATAAATTTGAGCTAAATCAGAAATATTAGCATACAGTCAGATTAGTGACTCTATTTACTAAAACCTAAATAACTTCACCTTCAAGGGCTGTAACCGTTTTATAGAGCTCCCATGCCGATCCTTTTGATCTCATGTTATCTATAGCACTAGTAATTTAAAACTTGCTGGGTTAAAAATGAATCAGCAGGTCGCGCCAACTTGCCCTGAGGTAGTCTGAATTTATGAAGTTACTCACAGTTGTCAAAAATTTGTAATTACATACCCACCAAGTGTAGTTAAACTGATGCAGAAGAAACTCAGTTAACCCCAGTGGCGATTTTAATCCTATCAATCTCATTTTCTGTAATGCTCAGAGTTTATTTGGTAAGTTTAACAACAACTCTTCCTGCTGACCGCTGAGGCAGACAGCGGCTCCGACTACTTGCTGAAACAAAGCGTGCCAACTACAGCGTACGTTTTAACAATCGGGTGCATTTCTACACTCCCCGCCGGACAATGACCAACATGCACTTCATTTAAAGACTCTGAGTTATATCCTGCATCTGTTCCTAGTATTTAAACAGCAGAAAACAGGCTAAAACCTAACAAAGGTGTTAGCAAGTGAAGAGCTGATCAAAGAAGCAGCGAGACTGGTCTCTTCATTGAAGTACCGTTATCGTCCCCGTCATGGTGCTGCTATGTGAGGTGTGTCACACAATCAAAATCCCCACGTCTTTATTAAATATAGCAGCTTATTTACTAGTAAGACACACAAAATACGTACGCCTGGGTGATCAATATGAGTAATAGTATCTTTATTCCGATCAAATACCTAGCTAGCCGGACATAACGGGATCAACACTCGCTGCCTCGCGGTGTTAGAATATTCTAGTGGCTAAGTTAGCCACACTAGCTAATACTATCTGCGGTTGTTTGTAATCTTCATCACAGCGGCAACTTACACATCCTACTAAACTTTTATATCGCATTATACAATCTGAGGGGATTTCTTTGTGACACATAAAGCCAATACACACAATACCGACGCTTGTTTCTTGTGCTATTTTAGCTAACTCACGGGGCTCGCTTAAGCTAGGTTAGCCAACACAGTAGTTCCATGAAATAGATGGCCCCCGTGAAGATCATTGCCTTACCGAGAGGAGATATCAATGGATAAATTGCAGTTCAGAGCTATTTTAGTATACATGTGTAAGTTTGTAAGTTGCCACATTTTATAGCTGGGATGGCAGCATGGCCGTGGCTTCACCCCCCCCACTTTGTGTCGCTGTAGATGTTTAGTTTGAAGGCACACCAACCTGAGACCGCCATCTTCTTCAGCCGAGTCCAGAAGCACACAGAGCTGTGACATCACAGCCGTTAGAACCGACAGCAACGTCACACCGGCGGGTAACGGCACTGCAAGCTGCTGGTTCACACTCAGCACTGGTTTCCATAATGTTTACTGGTGTGCCAGCGAGGTCTGAAATACAGTTATTATACCACTGGCAACTCCAACTGACTTTTAGCCTGTTGAACTCTGATGTTTCCCTCAATTTCCACTTGAGCAGCATATGTGTTGTTGATGTTGTTATCTAACATATTTGTTTTTAGTTTGGCGTCATTATTTTTTGTTTTCTTCCTGTATTTTAAGTTTTTAATAATTCAGAAAAGAAGGTTTTTTAGGTGGAGGCTTTAAATAAGCACTTTGGGTTTTTTGCCTCTCCCTGCACTGTATATTACCTTTCTTTCTTGTTATTTTTTTTCTGAGTATGTTTTTAAACTGTGCAAAATGAATAAAAATGTGGTTTTGTGACTTGATGCAGTTCGTACAATTAAAAAAAGATAAAATACTCACTTAGGGAATCCAGGGATAAATTCATCTCCCTCTGGGATCCAGTTTTGAGGGTAAACTTAAAACTATGCCTTCACAGTTTCTACCGATTTACGATATTTAATAATTTAGACCACAGCATGAACAATTCCCAGAAAGATTCAAGGAAGTTTCTGTTTTTTCCACCATATATTTTTTCCTTACATCATTTTTTATCACCATCATTTTTTTCAACTATGTTTTTCTATCATAACTTTTTTCCCCAACATCCATTTTTTTTACCATCTTTTTAAAAAAAAAAAAAAAAAAAGTTCACCATCTACTTTTTTGCCACCAACTTTTTTTCTTATTTTTATCACCATCTATTTTTTTTCCCCATCAACAACTTTTTTTCCATCATCAATTTTTTTCTTTCTCCCAAATGTTTATGTCCTTCTGGGATCCAGTTTTGAGAGTAACCGCAACACTATGCCTTAAACCACTTAACAGTTTCTACCAATTTAGGATATTTCATCATTAAGAACACAGTACAAAAATTCTCCGGAGAGTGTTTCTTTTTTTTTTTTTTTACCATCATACATTTTTTTTCCATCATTTTTTTTGCCACCATCATTTTTTTCACCATCTCATTTTTCCCCCATCATTTCATTTTTTTCTTCCATCATCAGCTTTACTTTCTCCCCCATGTCCCTTTAGGGGCTCCGCACATGTCAGCTTGTTTGCATTTTTACTGTCTGTTTATGAAAACAAATCAGTTCCACCTACATAGATCCTTCTTGATGTATGTGTGTAAACTCTATGACTGTCCTGCCATTGTCAGGTGATGAAAAAAAAATGCAATGTGATATTGCTTGATTAATCAATATTGTGTGATAGGCCACATACACTGTATTTTTGAACGTCAACAACTGAAATGTCAACAGACATTTAAAATTTGGTTCAAGAGCCACAATTGGCCCCTGGCTCTGACTTTGGACATGCCTAAACTAACAGTACTGCTTAGATTTTTGTGTCTATTTTTCCTTTCCTATTGTATGTATGTTTGCTCTATTCCAGCTGCTTTCATTAACAACGCTCAGATAAGGAATGGTTTGGGTGCTCTTTTTCTCTTCATAAACTACTCCACTGTTTCGGATGTATATTGTGCATTTACCTTGTAGATCGATGCAGGCATGTATGCATGTACCCATGGATGGTTGTAGAACGGGTCTATCTGGCAAAGGCACTGGGCTCGTGGTCTTCACCTGCAAAATATCAATCATATTAACATGTACTGACGAGGAAGAGACACAAAATAACTACAAAAAAAGGACAGAACAACCACATAGAGACAAAAAAATAAGAATAAACAATATGACCTCAACGACCCACAAATGACTACAAAGAGATGCAAAAAAACAACAACAACAACAACAGCGACAGCGACAGCACAAAAAAGTCAATGTCTTGCTTTTATGTGGAGGGGTTTAAGGACATTTTGCATATCTGTGTCCAGGGGACCATTGTTTCACAATCTGCCCATGCATATACCTATAAGGCCTACTGACGTTATACTGGTGTTTTTTTCACTTTAGACATTTATATCTCTACAGTGGCCCAGTGGTGTGTTTTAAATATTCAATCTGCATTTGAAAGGTCCATATCCCTCAGTTCCTTTGCAATTTGAACTGTGAAGCTAGCACTTACAAATCTGTTACAATGTTAGTTTATCCTGGGAGCATGATGACTCCACAAACTAGTGATAAAATTAGCTACTAATTAACAGAGAGGAAGTAAAAGATCAACATAATAGGTACCTAGAAGTACAAAACAGTAATTAATCTAGTAAAAGTCTGCAAGCTTAGCAAAATGAGAAAGATAACCCTGCTCAAAAAACAACTAAAAAACAGCTTTAGCTGGTAGCTGGTTTTAGATAGTTATAGCTGGTTTTGGTTGATCAAATATGGTCCTGACCCAATTCTTGCTGGTCTTTAATGGTTTGACATGCTGCTGGGATCCAGCTGCGCACATTTATCTCCAAGCATAACACACCACAGAAAATTTAACTGATTTATGCCCTTTGCTTTTCATATTTCCCCCTCATGACACTTTTATTTCTCCATACTAAAGGGCATTGACTGGGTTTAAATTTTACAGTAACTTCGGTGGATAAACCAGCTAGTGACCACCACAAACTTGTATGACCAGCTAAACCATCAAAAAATATGCCAAAACACACCTTAAGCTTGCCAAACAAGCCGGTTAACTAGCTTAACCATCTTAAACTGGTCAAACTGGGGTTTTCAGCAGAGCAGGACCCTGGGAACACAGGGATGACCCTACAAACTAGTGATAAAATTAAAAAGTAAGAAAGATTAACACAAGCCCCTAGAAGTACAAAACAGTAATTATTCGAGTCTCCAAGCTTACAAAAATCCAGTAAAATAGATAAGTTAGCCCAACAGCTAATTAGCCGCGACACGGCTAGTCAGGGTTAGCATCCATTAGCAACACATTAGCTTCAGATAACGTAGCTCTGCTAGCTCATCGGGAACAACCTGAAAGCTTCACGTACCTCTCAGGAGCGAGGAGAAACACGGCGTGTGGCCAAAAAACGATGAGATGTCATAATAGCTGGTCCAAAGATTTAAAAATGAACCCGCAGTAACAAGGAAACTGCATTCAAAACAAACTAGCTCTCCAACAGTCCCTTCCTCTCGGCAGACATTTTCACAGGTCACTGTAGAAAAAAAAACAGGTGTGTCGCGTTCATGATGGCTGCATCCCATTTAGCAGAGGTCCTGGTTTTGAGCATGCTGCCTTTTTTCTCTTTCTCTTTCTACTTTGTCATTATTGTTATTTAATTGTTATTCACGACATCTATTGCACGTCTGTCCATCCTGGAAAAGGGATCCTTCCTCAGCTGCTCTTCCTGAGGTTTCTTCCATTTTTTCTCCCTGTTACAGGGTTTTTTGGGGAGTTTTTTCTTCGGCGATGTCAGGGTCCTATGCTGTGAAGCCCTCTGAGGCAAACTCTGTTTTGTGATAATGGACTTTATAAATAAAATTGAATTGAATTGGGAAAGCACACTGGGACACTTAATGGAACTGAGCCACTGTTCACGTGATCAGTTTCACCTGTGCGTTTCCTATTTTGACAAATCAAAATGTCTGCTGGGAAAAAAGGTCCTTTAGTAAGCTCAGTCACTCAACAGGAGGGAAACTTATGAATTTCGACTGGACAAGCCGACAAACAAAAATGTTGTTCTCTACAGAAGTGTTTCTGGTGTTTTGACCTCAATTCACAATCACAAAACAGTTAAACGTCAGTGTAGGCTACTTAGTTATAACATGTTAAAGAAAAAAAAATAGTTAAATTTTGATAATTGAGTCATAATATTACGAGAATAAAGTCTTAACACTATGAGAAAAAAGTCGCAATTTTATGAAAAAAGTCCTATTTTTGAGAAAATAGTCGTAATTTCATAATAAACTGGTTGTATTACGAGAATAAGAAAAAAGTTGTGATTTTGCCATAAAAAGTAACTTTTATGAGAATAAAGTTGTAATTTTACAAGAATAAAGGCAGAATTTTACAAGGAAAAAATGTTGCAATTTAACGAAAAAAAAGTCATAATTTTATGAGAAAAAAGATATGTTTTTATGAGAAATGTGATATATTACGAAAATAAACATATTGCCAGAAAACTATAAAACAGGTGAGAGTACAGGTCAACGGGTTACCCGTTGACTGTGTGGCACCCAAAAATTCCAAATATATTAAATATGCTGGCAGAATTACGAGGTAATGTACATAAAAACTCATATGAATTTCAATTTGAGAAAAGGCTGCAGCCATAAAAACATGAAGTCTTGGGTTTGAATATTTCACTCAGTCATAAAACTTAAAGATTTGGAACAACCTGGTGCAGAATATATTATACTGTATATTTTACTGTGAGAGTGCAGATTTATTTAATTTCAACTTTAAGATGCTCAGAGGAAAATATAATAACAGTGGAATTTATTGACTTACCACTAGTGTAAAAAAAAGAAACTTTCCAAGCATTTTCAGCGAGCAACATTTTATTTTCCCTCTATTAACAAGTAGTCAGTGCAAGCTACAAAGACAACTGTGGAAATAATAAGTGACTGACTCGACTCTCAGTCAGTACAATTTACAAGTTGGATGAAAAGAGCTTTTACCAAAACAAAATACAAAAACAGCAAGAGCATTACTTTAAAACAGGTAACCAATGACAAACAAGCCCTTTTTAAATATTAGATCTATTATTTGCCAGTATGTGTATTGTTGTTTTTACTTTTTTTCATTTATTTTTCTTTTATATAACAGTACACCAGAGTTTGAGCGAGTCATGCGGTTATTCTGAATCACATCTCTAAATTGCAGGATATTCCAACATCTAACACAGCCAGAAAACATATGGTGGTTCAATTACGCAAAATATTTTTACAGCACCAGAAAAGAGGTTGACACAGGATAGGTTTTAAAATTAAGGACTGTACATAATTGCAGGGTGTGCCTTAGGCGAGGAGACGCACAGTCTTTCCAGTGACTGTCAAGTAATCCTCGTCAGCCAGGGCTCGGAGCGCCTCGTCAAACAGCTCCTTAGTGATGGCCTGAAAACAAAGTCACAAACAGGGAAGAAATTACAGGACGCGGTGGTGTTGTTGATAAAAATGGACCATGTATAATTAAAAAAAAATTACTTTGAAGAAAGTAAGTCACAAATAATTTCAGTTTTTCAGAGATTTTCATTTAATTAATTACCTACACTGTAAACTGGCCACTGATTTAAAAAGGATAGTATCAATGAGAGACAAACTAAAATTATTTACAGTTTCAGACTGTCCTCTGAGGTCCTCGAGAAGCTGCTGGTATTTCATGGCAGGTGTCTTTCCTTTAGCCTGGATCATTTTCTTTAGGGCTTGGGCGACCTCCTCCTTGCGCTTGCGGGCGGTGGCACTCATACCTGGAATCAAAGATTAATTCAGTCAAATATGCTGTTTCATAATGGATGTATCTGCAGTTTATTTTTGGTTATGCGATTTTTGGCCATCGGCCTCGTTGGGCGCGAACCTCAAATCTCCACTCTTCACTCTTTTATTTTTTATTTTAAATAAATTAATTCCATTGGTCCTCCTCTACATCTATCAGTGGGTTTTACCATTTCTCAACCAATCAAATGTATTTAAAAAAAAAAGCTTGTGACTAAACCTCCTAGCATCATCGGATCCGTTTAAAAACAACATTTTTTCTAATTTCTGAAAAATAGCAATTTTGGAGATACAAGGTTTGCGACAGCAGTTTTATTCACAGAGGAGGTTTTGGGCCACATGTGATGAACAATTTGAGTTCTGCATTTAAAGTAAAAATTATGAGTTTGCACCGATTTCTAACCTAATACTCTGAACTCTAATCATTTTTTCACTTTAGGCCCTAATCGTATTCCGTACATATTGCCTCCACAAATACTTTCTATTATTCCGAATGCAGCACAAACATTAATCTTACAAGGTCGTGTGTTGCGTACCTGTTGTGAGAATAGAGATGTCAACAAATCCTGTTCTGGGGTCAGTGGCCGACTGTTTGAGGGCCTCTCTGTGCAGCCGTTTGGCTTCCTCCACGTCGATGGTCTCCACCTTCTCAGAGAAGCGCACCTTGGCGTGGGCCTCTGCCAAACGGATCAGGGACTCCAGCTGTCTGGGGTAGGCAGACACCATCCCTCGACCACTGCCGATCTTCCTCATGTCCACATAGGCCTGAGGACCAACATGCACACCGTCAAATGAGGGCTTGTGTCGAATTCATATTAAGCGACTGTTATTAGGCAGACCTTTCTGCAAATATCAAACATAACGCACATAAATTGTTGAAATCCTTAGAGAAAACAAACCTCAATGAGCGCCTGGCTGGCCTCCTCACTCAGCCTCGGACTGATGTATGTTCGTGCATATGCAATGTAGTCCCTCAACACAGCCATGTCCAGGAACTCCTCTTCAATCTGCTCCTCACTCTGGTAGTACAGCGACACCAGGTGGTGGGCCAGCCTGCGGTCGTATGCCTCGTCTTGGGGATCCAGCATCAGGAAGATGAGGTCAAATCTGAGGGAGCACGTAATGCTTTCTTTAAAACCATTAACATGACAACAGAGAAACTAAACCATGAACAAATCATGAAAAAAGGCATTAGGTTGGATGTCCTGTATACTGAATCCAAATGCAGTTCCCCTTATTCGTTATTGTCAATGTTAGATACGTCGCCACGAGTTTTCTCACATTTTTATTGTACTGTTCAAAAAAAAAGGATACAAATGATTCAGTTTTTTCTAAGTTTAAGAATTATAAAGGCAAAAGATGTCTTTTATGTATATGTGCGACAATCAGTTAAGTTATAAAATAAATCAACAGAATAAAAGAGAAAAAAGGCAACAAAGAGACTAGATAATCCCACACAGTCACCTTAAGATACCCAAGAGTCCGACTCATCACTTCTGTTTGATACTGTGAAATATTATCATAGTAAGATTTATATTATTATATTACAACATAAAATGTAGACCGTCTTATCTCATTTCAAGCTGCAAGGAAGAAACCTGAGATCATGTCGACAAAAACTCACCTGGACAGCAGCGTGTGAGGCAGCTGAATGTTCTCAATCGTCGTCTTTTTGGGGTTCCACTGAGATTCAATCGGGTTGGCAGCGGCCAGCACGGCTGTACGGGCGTTTAGCTGGCAAATAATTCCAGCCTGCAGACATATTTAAAGAAAAAAAGTGTGAGAACTTCAACAAAACATGTTTTCAGTCTACATATTCTCCATCTACCTAAACTTGTTTAACATTTGGGAAACAAACCTTCGCAATGGAGAGGGTCTGCTGCTCCATGACCTCATGCAGCACAGATCGCGTGTTGTCGCTCATCTTGTCAAACTCATCGATGCAGCAGATGCCGTTGTCGCTCAGCACCAGAGCTCCGGTCTGCAGGACTAGCTGCCTGGTCTCTGGGTCCTTCATCACGTAGGCGGTGAGACCCACGGCGCTGGAGCCCTTCCCCGACGTGTACTGGCCACGGGGCACCAGGTTGTAGACGTACTGAAGCAGCTGGGACTTACTGGTGCCGGGGTCGCCACAGAGCAGGATGTTCACCTCTGCACGGAAGTTGCCCCGGCCGGTCTGACTGAAGTCCTTACGAGTGCCGCCAAACAGCTGCAGCAAAATGCCCTGGAACAAACAGACGGAAAAAAAAAAATTAGTTAAAAAACAAAACAAATGATTTAGAAGCATAATTCCATCTGGAATGATCAATACTGTGATTGGACCTGACATCGCCGAAGATTTAGGGGAAGAAGAAGAGGAATTTGTCATTGGCGCATGAACATGGTACAGAGAAATTCTCCTCTGCGGAGCAGTGAGCAGCTGCGTGTAGCGCACGAGCACCGACAGGAATATTAACCTAACGTACATGATTTTTGTTGAGAACATGTGAACTCCACACAGAAAGGACCTGGGTCAGCTGGGACTCAAACCTTTACTGTAAGGCAACAGTGCTAACCACTGATCCACCATGACGCCCACCATGGCTATCATAACATAACGCAAGGCTCCAGTAAAGGCTGCAGAAATTTAAACACATTTCTGTGATCAATAACCAAGTGAATACATATGAATTTAATTATTTTTATACTTTGTTTGTATATTAAATTACTGTATGTGATGTTTTGTCTTTTTTTTTTATATGGACCCTGAATCAAATAACCTTTTCCAGATATTTCAGTGGGAATTTGTCAGTTGGAGCTACGAACTCTAATGACTCACAGGCCTTTTTCACTACTTTACCATCATTGTTTTACCTCCTATTTATATATTAGGGAAGGGCATCAGTACCCGTGTACTCGATTTGGACGTCAGTATTCCTTCAACACGCAGAGTAATCACTGCTCAACCTCTCAAATGTGAACATGACTTTGTTTTTTGACAAACCTGATTTGATTGTAGAGCTACGTGCAGTGCAGACCTCATAGGTCTGATATGAGTAATACATCATCATACTTATGTTAACACCCTTATCTCATTATCTTAATGTGGGTGTACACCTCATTAACTTGAGGTCTACTCAACCTTAATTTTGACGCGCCACAGCAGGAAACACACAGGAGTGACAGTAATATTAATGATGGTTCCAGTGACATTAAATAGACATTTCGACTGGCAGAGGTGAAACAGATTTTGTTAGTGATGGCTCAGTTACATTAAGTGTCCCAGTGAGCCTGCGTGCACAATATCAGAGCCCTGAAACTCTCTCGTCGACATGAACGGGGTCATTAATGTTATTAATTGCGCTCATTTTTCCTGCTGTGATGCATCAAAATGTCTGCTGTGCTAATTAGGGCTCATAGATTTCCGTTGGCTTTTCTTAAAATGCATGTTTATGCATTAAATGCAATGATCAGAGTGTTATTGGCAACTCAAACAGTGTGAGAGTTTGTGTTACCATTACTCGTTACCCAGTGCTTGCACAGGTTAACACTCGTGTTTTGGCGTGCACCCATTCACACACACACCTTTTTGATGTCCTCGTGCTCGTAGATACTTGGTGCGAGGGCTGAGGAGAGGCGTTCGTAGACGTCTGGCTTGGCTGCCAGCTCCTTCAGGGTCTGCACTCGGTCCTCGGTGAAAAGCTTCTGTTCGGCCTCCTCATCCAAACCGTGCAGGCGCTTCTCGTCTGTCTTCCGGAAGTGGATGGCGTCGATGTGAGTCTTGTAAACCGACTTCACATTGCTCTGACGAGGGTTCACGCGCATGGGGACCGCTCTGTAGACACCTGCAGGGACATTTAAGAAGGTGTTAGGATGTCTGACTGACTGAACAAGAAATATGGAGATTTTAGCTTGGGATTAGTTAACGTGGGACTGCCAAAAAAAGAATGTTATCTTATCTGCAGACAGTCAACATGACGAGTATCGGCCAATACCGACATGCGGCCATTAAATCTGTGGATCCCCCATTATTTTATCACATTTTATAGACCGTACTGGAGCTTAAATGACTGGTCTACAAACAGAGTTAATATGTAGCTATTCAAATAATATAATCAAAATAGTTTTATGTCTTTTTTTTTAAATAAAAATTAATTAATGAGCCCAAAATTGGGTTTGGGGCATTTAGTTGGACAATATGAATACATCAGCATCAGCTCTGGAAAATCATGATGGTCAATTCTCATTATATTGTGGAATTTCATAGCTCAGACGATAATGGAAAAATAACAGACAGATGAATCAATGATGAAATCCCATTTGCAGCCCCAGCGGTAGAGATTTAGAAAATCATACCAGTGATGTTTATGCGGTCACCAGGCTGCACTTTATCAACCAGGTCATTATGAGCGTAGATGACAGTTGTGTGAGGCGTCTGACCAGCCGGCATGTCTTCAGGAGACTCTTGAACTTTGATCTGTTGAAATAAAAAAAAAAAAACAAGATCAATGAATGAACAGATGTCACGACCTCCACAGACAACATGTCACTAATTACCACTCAACATATTCTGAGATTAGGTGTCGCTGACTGTCGGCAATCTGCCCCATTATCAACCCTATCAAACTCTCACCATCTGTTTGTCTGAGAAGACCGAGCGATTGTGAACGAGCGCCAGGCTGTGGGTGGTGTTGCAGTGGCGGCACACAGCCGGTTCAGCGATGCGCCCGCGATCCACCTCCACACGGGTGCTGAAGGCGCACACCTGGCACTGGAAGAAAGCCTCCTGCATCTCAGGGATGAGCTGCGAGGTGCGGATCACCATGCCGCTGATCGTGATCAGCTGATCGATGTCTGTGGAGGCAACACACGAGACACACAGACGCTTTAGCCCGTAGCTGATACCTCACATTTTATCAAGCAAGGAACAATATTCACAAAAATCCCACATGAAATATGGGAGGCAATATCGTGGTGTGGTGGTCTTTATAAAGTGTGATTTCACTTCATATGGGCTGGATTAATGAATCTGCTATGGCTTTAACGGTTTGCGTATTTATTCTGAACTGTCGCGGTTTGAGGGTTACGGGTCGGTGAACGTGCCCACGCGTGAAATAACCAAAGTTCATGAGTGAGTTTCACCTGGAAACTTTTAGTCTGCGCAGTTGCTGATGTATAGACGTGGATGGTAAATGGACTACAACTTGTATTGCGCCTTTCAGTGCTCCGATCACTCAAAGTGCTTTTACACACACATTCATACACGAGTGACCAACGCTAACATACAGGGTGCCACCTGCTTAAACAGTTAAACATCCAAACACACTCACACACTGACGGCATAGCTATGGAGAGCAATTTGGGGTTCAAAACCTGCCCAAGGACACTGAAACAGGAGGAAACGGGGATCGGAGCGTAAATCTTATGATTAGTCAACGATCCACTCGACCTCATGAGCCGCCAAAGCAAACTGGCGAACTGGTCAGACAAACGCCAAATTAAATGTTAGAGCTAGAATACCCAACTGGGGATACTGGTGACAACAGCAAGAGAGAGTGAGATATTTTAGAAGAGGAGGACCGTGTTGCTCAGCTGATCGAGGGTACAAGAATGGAAACACCTTCACTGTCCAATGTCTAACACACACTGGACAGTATCGCCCAGATGTGCCAATCACTGGGATCATAAATGTTCAGGTGTTCTGTATTTTTAAATATAGCTACAATGAAATCAATCAAAACATTTCCCCTGATGAACAAATTTTATTTTTTATTATTCTATTTTTTTCTGGTATTTTTAAATTTCACAGCATGTTAGACGCTCTTCACTTTTAAAGTATTATTCAAACTAAATTAAAGAAAGATTTTAAAATCCCCTAAAATCCACGCACCTTCTGGGTTCAGACTCCTCATGTTTCTGGTTTTCAGGGCGTTGTAGGGGCGGACTTGGATCTGGTACTCCAGGATGGAGTCTGGGAAACGCTCAAAGAAAAGCTCGTTGACTGCCATGTCAAAGGTTGGGATGACTTCCTGCAAATGAAACAAATTACAACCTTTAAAAAGGAGACAAAGATGCTAAAGATATCCTGTAGATAAAACGTGACAACAATAACCCCGTTAGTCAGATCCCATCACATTCAGGACTGTGCAACTTCTCTCATTTTTTTAATCGAGAGAAGAGTAGAAATATCAGCCCTGGTCTCTGTCTGGTGCTGATTCTCACCTCTGTGATTAGGACTTCTTGTTATTTAGCTGTTTAAGCACTTTGGTTAAAGTCTGTTTAGTTTTAGTTATTTTCACTTAAATACCAAAACAGATAAAAACATGCAACTAAGGATTCACGATAATATCTGCACAACATCAGTATCAGCCAATAATGGCTTTTAAATGAAAAATCAGAATTACTATTTTAATTTTTCGTGAACATGTAGGTTGAAGTATTTTTCTTAGTTTACACAGTGAAGGAATATTACATACATTCAGAAGTACTGTATTTTATATCTCCATCTACTGGTGGCTCATCACTTTAAAGAGCATGCATAATATGATGTTAATTCAAAAGTGGATATACCAATATTGGCAAAATGAATGGTTAAATATCAGCTTAACGGATATCGGCAAAAAAAAAACAACAACAATATGGCGCATCCCTTTATGCAACCATGTTGAAGGCCAATATATGAATCAAAATAGTCTAAAATGACTTCGTAATGCAAACGAGGGAATAAAATATACCATAAAATATGGGACATTACCTGTGGGTAGCTAATGAGCTGCCTGTAAAGCTCTGCATCAAAGGACTGTACGTGCAGACAATTCACATTCAGCACTGGATCACCGACGACACTGATCTGTGAGAAACGAAGAGGAGTTTTAATATTTAAGATTAAAGTCTGAGATTTCCTGTCATGTTTCTATTCAAATCACCATTTTGTGGGATTTCTCCCCTAATTTCCTGCACTGTGAAGGCAAAACTGGCCAAAAGATGCATGAGAATAAATCAAACAGATAAATAAGTACACTACCTCTTCCAGCTTCTGCATGTATAAAGGCTCGTTCAGGTCCAGGCCTGCGTTCTCATCTTCATTAGATGTCGGGTCAATGAACCTCTGCAGGAATCTCTGAATGCACAAAGCAAACAATTCACTCTCAGCACTAAGAATTGAGAATATGTTATAATACCTAAAATGTAAGATTCAATACCTGAAACTTCTCCTTGCAGGTCCCAACGTTGACATCTGTCCCCCAGATCACCAGTCTCTGGCCGGCGTTTGGCTCGCTGGCTACAGCTCCATCGGCACTTGGCTGTAAAAAAAAAAAAAGTGAAAATTTTAACTACATTGTTAATTCTTTTGGTCCTGGCTCATTCATTCACACTAAATTACCATCACAATCTTAATAATGTTCTTGACGTGTCCACTGACCGCCTCAGAGTGAAGATCCACTTGTGGAGCCTTCCTGACTGACCCCAGATCAGGACGCTGTCTGGCCGGGGTGCCACGCACTCCACTGCGAGGGGTCCCTTCGACCCTGGAGCTGGGGGTCCCATACATGAGAGGAGAGCTCATGTCCACTTCATTGGGCAGGACTGTTTAAAAAAAAACAAAAAAAAACTGTAGTTAACTCAAGTGTGTCCCAACAGAAAAGACTGGGGCTCATTCACCAACTATTTAGAAATTTCTTCTTAAAAACTACTATAATTTTCACAAAAACTCTGACATTCAACAATGTATTCCTATTTGGGATTAGTTACTGGACTTCCAGGCTGGGTGGCTGGTTAACGCACATTTTAAGCATCTTTTTTTGTGTTAGTTTACATCCACTACTAAATATGGCAGCTCATTTGGCATTCGCTTCCTACAGAAGTACCTGCACCTCACGGACTCTGGGGCCTTTCAGAACACTAAGATCACGTGACACACAGACTGAACACAGGTACTTTATTTAATAAATGATGTGACTTTTGAGGTTAACTGGTAAGACCAGGCCTTATTTAGGGGTTTGGAAGGTCTTGACATAATTCTCTCAACCTTTCTTCTTCAGTGTCTGTGTGTGCACACGACACTGCAGCCTCACGCCCTTTTAGGGGGATTGGCGGTGCGTTTCCCTGCGCTTATAAGGATAAAATGGCATGAGCTACCAACTTACAGGGACAATAGGATTCCTCTTTATCGAGACAAAGGTGCCAAATATTCTGCAGTTTAAGAACATCTCACTAATCTGACGTGACTTTTCTTAAAAGCTTCCTTAAGATCAAGTTTAAGAAAATCTTATTGATGAATGAGGCCCATTAAATCTTCCCTGCATTTCCACTGAATAAGAGTAAAATCAGCAGTAAATCTTTAATTTGGGCACACACTGTACCTGAGGGACGTGGGCTGGAGAGCAGAGATGTGTCCTGAGGTGCAGCTGGACTGAGCATGTCGGTGGCCGGGGAGGTCGGCATCGGCATCAGGTCCCCGGCGGAGGAGTCCTGGCCTCTGCGGCGCTGAGCGGGAGGCGAGGTGGGGCCCTCGCTGCTGGCTGAGGACACACAGGACACAGAGACGAGTTAATAACAGTCCACACAGAAAAGACTGCCACCTACAATCAGGTGGACATGTCAGTGGCACAGCAGCTGAAATCATAGGAAGCTGTTCAGCAAAGAGTTTCATCTCATTTCGGGCACGTGGACTTACGTGTGGAGGGGTCAGTGTTCCTGTCTCGTTTGCGGCCGCCAGGAGTTGATGTTGGGGAAGACATTGTTGCTGAATATCTAAAATGGATTCAAGTGAATTAATTCTTAGCCAAAAGGAAGGTTGCCATATTATTTACTGCCATCTGCAGAGGAAGTAAAACAACAACTGCACTTTGTCAGGTTTGATTTTAAGTATTAACTCTTTATAGATGGATTTCAGCTACCTGCCAACTGTTTGTTTTTGTTGGGAGCCAAAAAACGATTACCTCTGTTTGAAATGAGTCGGAGTTTGTGTTCTGTGCGGCCAAAAAAAATGTTACAAGGCTGCAGGTCAACTGAATTGGTAAAAAAAAAAAAGTATGGATGTTTTTAATGTTGTTAAATGTTGTTGTTTTGTTTACCAAGCTATTGCCTTATTGCCCCCCTGGACCAACTTTTTTGCCTCATTTCCTTTTTGTTGCACTTTCACGCCCCAGTAACTGCTGAACATATATAATAATCCTCTAAGTGAAACAAAGTTCAATCATGTTTGATACTTCCTGGTTAATTCACCTGTTTAATTTGAGGGTTCTTAACTTTATACTTGGCCTGACAAAGTAAGAATAAGTTGTGTACAGTCCCCAGTATTGTGTTGTTTTATTGTAATTTACTTTTTCTAAGTTTAATTTTACATTATGTCTTAACATTTTTGCACTGTGATTAATGTTATGCACTAAATCTCCAAGTCATACACCTTGTGAGTGCAAAGTTACTGGGCCATAAAGAACGTATTAAAAACATTAATTTTCATTCGTTTGCCAGTGTTGTGGATTAATATTTCCAATATTTCCACTCAATGTTTTTATTTGGCTCTTCCAGTTACTCTGCAGGCAATGATCTCAAAATATAATTTACAGTTACAGTTTAAACTTCAACAAAGTATAATAAAGCAGATGTCCGGTAATGTTACATTATTTGCTTTCCTTCACATGTTTGTTTGAGTTAACTCTCAATTCTTTAAAAAAATACAATACTTGAATTTAGTTGGGGTTTTTTTTTAGAATTGTGCACACTATTTTGCCACTTCTTCCTGTGTAACGTGATTGTTAAATATTTTAATGTATTTGAACTTCTTTTATCAAAAGCTCTGAGTCAGTCAACATGAACTTTCCCTCCATCTGACATGTGGCTGCAGAGGAAACAATGAGATGAAACCTCCTGCGCTGTTTCGCCTGATTTAACTGATGAAACTGAGCTTGAACGTTGATGCACAATCAAACAAACACGCGCATTAACAGCGCGTTTAGCTCAGTCAACACGATCGATCAATTATTAAGGAAAAAAGTTAATCAAATGAAGTCTGTTCTTACCTCTTCTTCTGTGTACGTCCGAGTGCTGCAGATCTGGCGCGAAACTGCGAGTGACGTTATTTTCGCGGGGAACTTTGGACCAATAGCAGCTCAGATCATCGCTTTCTTTCCGGCCGACTCCGTCACTGCAGAGGGGGGTTCATGTTGAGTTTTAGCGGCTGAGACATTAATTTTACACAATACATTTGACTAACAAACAATGCAAATAAAGTAAAGTAGAAATAAAGGTACACAATTTCTGAATATTTATTTAAGCTACGATCGCACGTTTTCTGCGCGTGGCTTTAAACTCATTGATACCCTTAACTGATTTGGTTTGGTCCAACCAGAAATTACCTTTTTTTCCACGCCTTTGCTTTATTTAAACAAACCAAAAGACAAAAATGCAAATAGCAAATTATTAAACAGAAATTAAAATAAAATAACTGTAGCAAAACATGAATGAAAATGCTTTTCACTCACGAAATTACAACTGACATGATAATATATATAAATGCAAATAAATAAATTGATGAAAAATAAAGTTTCATACTTGCATAATAAAAAGAAAAAATGAAAGACAAATAATATTTATAGGCTTACATGTCATTGTACATTGTAGTACGTTTAATTTTCATCTGAAAAATAAGGATTTTCGAGATGCTTGTTTTTTGTTGTTGTTTTACAAGGAGATTAATTGTGAACTGAAATGAATTATTTTTGACTAATAAGTTCAACTCTCCAAAAGGGTTGAGATGTTTGATTGTAAAAATTAGCAAGAATTTTTTTTTAAAGCACAAGAAAATTACCCGAAATTAGCACCAAAAAACACTAACAAAAAACAAACAAGGAAGTAGAAAAAAACACAAAAGGAAAGACAGAAATGGAAAGGGGGGGCGTCTGGGAAATGCCCTGGAAAAAAACAGCATAAAAATGTTTATTTTTTAAAAATTCAATATATAATAATTATATATATATATATATATATATATGAATATAACAATTAGAAATACATCTCTCTGAATTTTTTCCCTCAGCTTTTTTAAAAGATAATTTTCTAAGTTGCTCATTTTCACATGTTTTTGACAGAAATTGAAGAAACTGCTCAGGGTTCAAAGGTGTAAATACCTGTAAGATGTATTAAAATGTATTAAAAAAATAATTCCTCCTCATTGCTGCAAAATGAGCAGTCTGAGGAAATCAACTTAAACTATGTTTTATCATCATTCATAATGATACATGTCTTTAGCTTTGCATGAAGTATTTTTACTTCATGCATTTTACTTTACACTAAAACACTTTACACTAAAACTAGTGTCTTTATCATGCAGGAACACGCACTGACCACCATGTGGCGCAGTTTCCATTTCAAAAAGGGCTCTGACAGAGGAAAAGTACAGCACACTTCCTGAGGGGGAAAACACAGGAGCGTTTCCGAGAAGTCTCAGTACCATGTGTCCCCTTAAAGTGATAAAATCAACCAACGTCATCTCTCCCAAATTCATTCTCTAAACATTCGTCAGTACAATAAAATGGTGCATTTAAAATCAATAGGTGCCACTATCTATCTATCTATCTATCTATCTATCTATCTATCTGGTGATGTCAATAATTTGATGACAGACTAAATATGGGTTTGGTAAAACAAACATCAATGAATACAGCCTCCAATATGCGTCCACTTCTAGTAGAGTTTCTGCCTAGTAAACAGTAACAGTTTGACCATATATACAGTTTGTTTTCCAGCTTTTGCTTGTGTGAAACAGCTATACTGTATGTTTAAGTTTGTATATTTGTTAAGCTTGTAGTCTTTGTTTAGGTGTGGGTTTTGTGTCGCTCTGTAAATTTGTTCTTTGCCTGCAGGTAAATTTAGAGCTACAAACATTAGACAAATTCCCTGCGTGTGTTAACTGGGGCTGCGAGTACTGGTTATCACCTGCAGTGTCAACGTCAAAACGGCTGGTGTTGTTTTCTCCTTGAGAGTCTATGTCATGGTGTCATGGCAAAATGTATTTCTGGTGACATATATTGAAGCAGGAACTACCACAGGAGCAGTTTTGAGTATTTTGCTGTGTATGTTTGTCTGAGGACAGATTTTTGTCAACGCAGTAACGTCGCAACCATGTAAGATGCAGTCACAAACTTCACAGATGTGTAGTTGAGATCAAAATAAAGCAGTCTGAAGATCAGCGTGGTTCAATCAAGGCTGCTCAGAGAAGGGACGTAGGAAGTAGAGAAGGGGACATTGGACCCCCGACTTTACACCCCTGGCCGACGTGTTGTGGTTGGAGAATTTATTTTATTTAATTTATTTATGACAAGAGTGTGAAATAATATCCAAAATTTGTCAGAGCCCAACTTGAGACTTAAATTTATTAGTTTTGTTTGTCACAAAAGACTTTAAAAACTGACTGACTGAAACGGTAAGTGGTTGGTCTGTCAAAAACGTTGCATATTTATTTCCTCTCAGCCAATTAATCAACTGATCGCTCAAACTCTAGTGTCAACATCCTCAACCAATAAAGTTGATTTATAAGTCTCTTATATATCTTTAAAAAACTTTAAAATGAGTACATTTCCACTTGGCTGCATGGCTTTTAAAAACATCAGCATGATTTTTCCATGGTAGGTTAAAAATGTCATGAGAGCCTTCTGTATTTTTTGTATTCTTATTTTTTGCTATTTCATACTTATACTACGATACATTTCAGACAGAGGTAACGTCCTCTTTACTCCACTACTTACAGCTACAGTTACTTTTCAGATTATGTTAAAAATGTGATGTATTGTTACTGATAAAACTAATCAACAGAATATGAAGTAGTTATAATGAGCTTCACCTCGACCAGCTACAACAGGGATACTTAACTTGTGTTTCTTGGGGGCCACTTTTAAAAGATGACAGGAGTCCAGGGGCCAATCACAGCTGCCCCATACATGTTTCGGGGATTTAAGGACATTTCTGTTATGAAGATTTTAGGACATTTAGTGGACTTTAGGATATTTCTAAGATTTAAGGACGTTTCAAAGATTTTAGGACGTTTCAGGATTTTAGAATGTTTCCAGGATTTAGGGACATGTCTGGGATTTTAGGGCGTTTCTAAGACTTAAGCACGTCTATAGGATTTTAGGATGTTTCTCAGATTTCAGGACATTATGGGCTTAGCTGGGTTTTATGCACTCTTGCACCTTATGTATCCTAAAAGTACGAAACCAATTCCCAGTGTGAATCACTTTCTTATGGTTATGAATAAAAATACGGTTGGGGGGGCAGATTTGGTCTGCAGGCCATAAGTTGATTATCACTAAACTAAAACACTGAAGTGCTTCTTCCCTGAAAATGCATCAGTAATGAATTATAATAATATGAGTCTACTTTAACACACTCTTCATATTAAGTACTTTTCATACTTTCAGTACATTATGCAGATAACACTAATAAACTTTTATGTTGTATTTTAACATTTTGAATGCAGGACTTTGTCTTGAAATGAGCGCTTCAACATTGTAAACTTGCAGTGTAATTATTTCTGTTTGAGACTGCCATTTATAGAAGCTCGTGACAAAATTAAATTTAATCCCAAACACCCAGAGCCTTCAGTATGTAAACAACTCTGAACCATTCATACTATCGTAGTAAAAAGTGGGTGGCATAAGCAACACGCCCCGCTCTCCTCAAATGGGAAGTGAACGGACACCACGTGACCTCCGTTTTCACTTGACTGGCTGGCGAGAAGGCGGTACGTGTGACGTCAGCGAGGCAACGATACAAAACACTGCGCGAAACTACAGACGCCTCAGAGAAGTGTCAAGAAGAGTCATCAGTGACAAGACCCTGACAGTCAACAACCAGGGCTCAAATCCAAAGATTTTTTTTTTTAAAGGGAGAAAGTCGCGTGCACAGAGCGTGAAGCCGCTGCAGGGCTGCTGTGCTGTCACATCTGTGTGTTACATTTTAACATAACCTTCCTGAACCACGTGGGCGAGTCAGCAGTGTTCATGTGTGACATATACAGCCTGGACTCTCACTGCGTGTCTCCACAATGCAACATGAGTTGGGCGATGGAGCCTGCTAACTTCTACGAGAGCACCAAGCTGGGCGCCCCGCAGCAGGGGATCTGCAAGCCGGGCAGCAGGAGCGACGGGGCGGCCGAGGACGGCACCATGGTGGAGCTGAGCACCGCCACTGCCATGTACGACGACGAGAGCGCCATCGACTTCAGCCAGTACATCGAGTCCATGACAGCCGTGCCAAACTTGGAGCTGTGCAACGACGAACTCTTCCTCGACCTGTTCAACACTGTGAAGCAGGAGAAGGTGGATTTCTACACCATGCAGAGCCCAGTGCTGCCAGGCGGCATGCAGCAGCTGTCAGCCGCATACGCAGCTGAGAGGAAGGCGGAGATCGGGCTGGATAAAGTGGCGTTTAATGTGCCCATCAAGCAGGAGTCTGACTGGAGTGACAGCGACATGTCCTCATCCCTGCCCTCCCAGATCGAGAGCTGCGCCCAGACCTCCGTCAGCCTCCCCACGGGGCAGCCGACTCCCCCCACCACCCCGGAGCCTGTCTCCAACGTGAGCTCGGCCAAGTCCTCCCCGAGGAAGATGGGCAGAGACAAGGGGAAGAAGGTGGACAGGTTCAGCCTGGAGTACCGACAGAGGCGAGAGAGGAATAACATTGCAGTGCGGAAAAGCAGGGACAAAGCCAAGAGGCGCAACATGGACATGCAGCAAAAGTTGCTTGAACTGAGCTCCGAAAACGACAGACTTCATAAAACTATCGAGCAGCTAACCAGAGAGCTCACCGGGCTCAGAGATTTCTTCAAGCAGATACCCAACTCCTCCTATGTGGGCTCTACGAACGCAGAGAGCCGGTGACAGCTTCAATATCCTATGAACTGAGCTTTTTAGGAGACATTACCTCAACAGACATTTTACCATCTGTACCAGATGTATTTTAAGCTTACCATAATGGCACTGGAAAATATATGATGTTGCTGCCATATTTTTGTGGGAATTTTCTCTATATTAAATTATTTTACCACTGCATTTACATGATGTTATACCTGATATGGTACATGTTTTATAATTCCAAACTTTGTATAAGAGCCAGAGCATGATCTTTTATATAGTTTGTATGAAACCTTGAAAACATTTTTGTTTATGGAATCTATAATAAAATTGCTGAAAAGGTGCAGAAATATGCTGGTCTGTGAGTAGTTTTTGCACTGATGTTGAGGGAGCAGCTGGAGAGAAGTGAGAGTGAAACAGGAAATGGAAAAAAAAGTCAGCAAAAACACAACTTTTATTGACACATTGGTTATCTTATATACAGAGGTAGATAAATTGGAGGAAAAAAAAGTTTTTTTGGACTTCAGAAAACAGACAAAAGTCCAAAAATCCCCAGTTGATGAACCACGTGGGCTGCTTTGACAGACTGCATGCCACTGGTCTACCCTTGGGCTGTCAACTCCTGGTCCACAGGATCACATATCATTAACACAAACAAGACCTTGTCTGCTTGCAGCCCGTTCACTTCAGCACAGCCTCAAGCTGTCAGGGAGGCCTGCAGAGGGGGAGCAGGAGGAGGAGGAGGAGGAGGAGGAGGAGGAGGAGGAGGAGGCTGAACTGGCTCACAGCAAGGCCTTTAGTGTGCAGATCCTTGGCTTAGGTCTGAGGATTGATATCATTAGCTTACTTGCCCTGACAGCCTCAGATGCAGATTTCTTCCAGGCCGATCCAGAGGGCAGGTTTCCTGGTGACGACTCGGACGTAAGCGGCGAGGGGGCCCACCTCTTTTCCCAGGACATTCTCTACATCGTAACCTGGGAACTGAAACATGCACGCTTTATTTACTACCAGAGTTCCCACACACTGTTATGGACAAAATTTCAAAACTTTTCCATGACTTTCAAGGCCCCAAAATTTTGATTTTTTTTTCTTGCCCCAATTTCCCTTAGTTTTTCAAACATGTAAGATTCAAACTCTATTCGTACATAATTTAAGCATCCCAAATAATGTGTGCAAAGACCGTCAAAACTTCCAACAAATATTTTCATTTTTTTACAGTCTCCTGCTGTGAAAAATGGTGTCATACTGACGCGCATTAGAAATTCAAGAAAAAAAAATCACCCCAAATTTTTAAGTTTTCTATTAAGCAAAAAACTGCAAAAAATGTTAAAAATAAAATTTTAAAAATTGTCTTAACTTTATAAAGAACACATGCCTTCAAATGCGATTTTCCTCAAAAATAAGAAAAAAAAGCCAAAAAATAAAGAAGAGAAAAAAAATCCTCTTTTTCAAGTTTTCCATAAAAATTTCCAAAGATGTAAAAAAAAAGAAAAGAAAAAAAGAAGACTTTTTTTAAAAAAAGAAAAGTTGCATGTTTTCTTTTAAAAAAATGTGGTAAAATAAATACATAATACAATCTCAAAAGCTGAATGCCGTCTCCTAAAGCCAAATGTTCTTAAAAACATCATTTGATATGCCTTGTGGGCATAAATGAAGGGAGAGATGAACGCGAGGAGAAAATGAATAAACTTACATGATAAACAAATAAACAATAACACAACATAACCTAAACATTGTTACACATCAATGCAATTAGAGCTATGCTACATTGCTAGAGAATACATCCACTGTTATGTTAGAATAATATGATTTAATTTAATACTCAAATCATTTCTGTGATTTTTCCAAACTTCCAAACTTTCAATGATTTTTACTAGTTGCATGACTTTTCTAGACCTGGAAAATGTGATTGTGAAATTCCATGAATTTTTCAGGTTTCCCATGACCGTGGGAACCCTGTGCTGCTTGTTTGGCTGACAACAAATCTTTTCATAAAACATATTACATATTTATATCTGCTGATGTTGCAAAACTATTTGAGTGCATTGACTTTTGCACTCCCCACATTGGTCAGCAGTATTTCTGTTGATCTAAGAATTTATTCTGCACTCATGAGCATTAATGCCCTCAGTGCAACTGTGAACAGCCACACTACCCGTAAACTACATAGGAATGTTGTTTTAAATGTAAAAGCAGAATGCAAACTTAAGAAAAAAAAACACTGACAGAGAATGCGTCACTATTTCCGCAGCAAATTCCTTCATCTGTGTCAGTGACGAGCATGACTCAGGTTTTTTTTTTCTTTTCTTTCAGTACTGAACAGTCTTTATCGCCCTGACATGAACAGACGACAGTGCTTTCAGGACATATTGACAGAAGATCAATGCACCGTGCAGCTCAGCCCACAGTTATGTAACAGTTTGTAAACCTACCTCATGACCCTCCAGTGCTGCAGTGTTCAGGATGGACATGATCGTCTTTCTCTGCAGCTGTCGAGAGAGATTAAATAATGTGGAGCAATTAATATCTATCGAATTACCACCTGAATGTTGAAAATGAAAAACAAATGCTGCGCTAACACATTTAGTAACAGACCAATCGAAGGGGCTGAAATATCAGTCGGCTTATAAGAATGACGCTGATAATTTTATCAGTTTGGCTGAGTTTTCTGATAACAAAGTCAGAGCAGCTTTTACATAATAAAGTGCTGTCATGCAGACGCACATAAAGTGAAGAATTGTGTTTATTCAGCTTTTTTATAAGCAGGAATGTCGGAGGGAGGGTTCGGTGTCTGACTTAAGGACACTCCAACAGGACTGATGCTGTTTGTAAAAAGATTTGAACCCAGCCTACACACACTGATCAATACACCGTTCTTCCACCCTGCTGTTCTTTGTAAGGTCATTCTTATGACATTAATTTTCTTTTAAAATCTTGCTGCTTCTCTTTTTTTCAGCTTAAAGCAAATGTTCAATGATTTGGTGAGAAATACTTTTTCGCTCTTTTTTTCCCTCCAAGAATTCGATTAAAAGATTAGATGTTAGATGAGAAGACCAATGCCACTATCTTTATTTTTTTATTTTACTTTTTATTTGATATATTCTTCTGCTTCTTGTATTAATATATATTATTTATTTATTTTTCATTTTATTGTTAAATCGTCAGTTTTCCACCTTTTTTGTTTTTTTTTTTTGATAGGTTGTTTTTTTTTTTATTCTACAGCACTTTGATCCACTCTTGTTTCTAAATGTGCTTGATAAACAAATCTGGATTAGACTGGATGTCTGTAGCACAAGGCCGAAGCCATAGAGTCGACATCAGGGGGGACCAAATCTGCCCCGGGTCTGGGGTCTGCTACAGCTTTACAGTGTGCATTACCAATGTGCAATAAATTAAAGCTACAAAAATTGCACAGACAGCACAACATAAACAACTACCACTTGAGAAATATAATGTAATAAAGGTGTTATTGTTAGTTGAATATGCCTGTGAGCCGTATTCTGATGGGGTAAGACAACACCACCGCAATTTGTTATGTTTATTTATGATTTTGATTGCCTTTGCTATGATTATTTCAGATAGCAGAACATTGTTACTTATCATAGAATAGAATATATATATTTATTTATTTGTTCATCTTTCTTTTTTTTCAAAATAAATTAGGCCATACACTAGAAACAAGGGGAAACAGCCATTCTGCGTCTGTCCGGAGTAAAGCCGGGCAATATATTGATATTATATCGATATTAGTATGAGCCCAGTTATCATGTTAGATTTTGGATAACGTTATATTATTGTGTGTTTTCTTTTTCTGGTTTTAAAAGCTGCATTACAGTAAAGTTTTGTAATTTTCTAAACTTACCAGACTTTGTTAGTTTTATCCACATTACTGATGAGTATTCCTCTAAAACTTCATTGTGTAAATATTTTATGAAAGTACCAATAGTCAGCCCTACAATATCGTCGCAATATCGATATCAAGGTATCTGGCCAAAAATATTGTGATATCTGATTTTGTCCGAATCACCCGGCCTTAATCCAAAGGTGAAGACTCCAGGAACTTATTGGTCCAAACCAACAAATAGTCTGACACGCAACTTCTCATAAAACAGCAAATCTTCGCTTTTACACACCAGCTTTGGCACCAATTCAAGAAATAAATGTTAATTATTGAGCTTTAAAGGTGCTGCTGGCTGTTTTTTTAATCTTTGGATAGAGCCAAGTGACCTGATTACTCTTTTTTCCAGTCTTTGTGCTCAACTAACTGATGCTGGCTGAAGCTTCATATTCACAGACATGAGAGTGGAATCAATCTTCGCAACTAACTTGGCAAGAAAGCGAACACATGCACCTCCCAAAATGCTGACTCTAGATAATTGTGAGCTATAATGTGTAAAATAATACTAACGAAGCCCTAAAACATTTTCACTTTTGAAGCTTAATTAACCATCGAAATGAAAAGCACGCTTAAATGCAATAACATTGTTCTCACCTTAACTTTTAAAGTGCAATTACTTAATGAAGAACTCAGGAACACTTCCAGTTGAATCTTCCTGTCTGGCTTGTCCACCTCCGAATGACAAGAAACACAGTGGAAGTTTTGACTGTGGAAGAAAAAAAAAGAAATATGCAGTTACAATTTGCCATCAAGTTTGTTTGCAAGGACATTAAGGTGTTTTAATTCAAGGAATACTACACCTACAGAATGACCATTTGTAGATCAGTCTGTCATGTTGTGTTATGTTGAATTTGTCATGAAAATATTTTTCTTTCATGTCTCCACAAAAAACAGCAAACATATTGTTTTACTGACTGATTGGGGACCATTTGCACATTATAATTCAGGTCTCATTTATCCAGTTGTACACTCAGTACTTTCCAAACTCATGTGTTTTTGCTAAAATGATTTGATCTCCTCCATGTTCAAAACATCTGCAGCCACGTATTAATTTAATCATTCTGGAGCTGGAACGTTTATTAGCAGCGCAACTGGAATATAGCACCTTTAAATTATAAACTGCACCAAACTTAGCATAGTCTTGCACAGAAAGAGCAGCAGGACGTCAGCGCAGTTAAGGTGAAACTTAACCATTAAGTGCAGTCTAAAAGTTTTCTTTCACTCCCTCTGCAGCAGCACAAATTCAAGGAAACGCTGCATGACTAATTGATAAACATATGGTCATTTTGTGAGTCAAGTGTTCCTTTTAACTTGAGAACTTACGGTCTTTCTGCGGACAACTCTAAGTTGTCACCTCCACAATGGTTGCAGGCCGGCCAGGAATAAGCAGTGCTCTCGTCCACACCAACTATCACTCCTGCAAAGTTAAAATTTAAAATGGACATGCAAAATCATCTTTGGGAAACATTAATGCACACTGTATCTTTCAACTTGGCTTTTGTTTACTTTAATTCATGAATTATATTTACATCTTTTTCAACTTGTGGATGCCAAAAGGAAAAACATTGATGCCTGACAAGAAGTAACACTGATAAATGATCTACGCATAGGTCTCAAAGTGTGTGTATGTTTGTGACAGGGTGTGAGAGATAAACACATCCCTCTCATTTTTATCTGAGATCGCAGCGATTAACGCAGCAGAGTGATTCCTGCTTTAACACCATCGCACTTAACAACCAGAACTGCTGCTACACAAACACAAGCACAGGGCCTTTAACAAGATACTGAGTTTGACACTGATAAATCACTCTCGTACATTCCGGTCTGAACCTTTTCCACTGGTAATTTCCAGAAGATAGTATTCACGCACGAGCGCAAAAGATAATAAGTTTGTTTTATTTATTTCAGCCACCTGGCCAAACATGCACGGCAAGTGGGGCCAGAACCAAGAGGGTTCACAGTTTGATCTTTGCCCTCGACTGTGACACAGAGTCGACAGATGCAGTTTATTATCTGATTTAGGCGACTTTTTTTCCCTGCACCACATTTACATAATTGGGAAGGAACCTCACAACAAGGACCTATCAACTTTTAGCAAATGTGGTCAATAAATGCAGCAAAAACAGCTCTTTCTATTTAAATTAAGCTACAAATAGTTACTTCAACATGCATGCAGCTGTGGCATTAATATTTGATGTTAGCACATTGTAGCTTAAAAATATGAAGAAAAATGCACACTGACTGTATGCAATAAAGATTTTGAGGAAACAATGCTACATCGTTTCATCTGTAACTTATTTTCACAACTTTATTGCACCCTTATCTGAAACTTAAAGCCTTATGGGGAGCAGGCATGTTAATTTTTCTGACATAATGACATGGGAATTGACATGATTCCAGCAAAATTTCATGTGTTTTCATTTCACAAAGTTGCAAACAATGACAGCCTGAGGAGACTGAATAACAAACAGCAGAAAGCGATGCCTTGGAGCCACATCAAGGCCCCTTGCTGAGCTGTAAACTTATGTATGAAAAAAACAAGTGGTTTTCCTCCCAAGTAAACAACATGTTGGGCATGTTCTGCAGGAATCACTTCAGATGAAGCGAGTTATATGAAAACCACAGAACTCGGTGAGAGGGGGAAACTGACCTGAGAGAGAGCAGAGCGAGTTGGGTGTGATCTCAGGACTCAAGGGATCCAGTCTCACAGGTTGGGGCAGGGTCTCCGCCTGAGGCTCAGATAGCGACTGTGAGAGTGACTCAGGTACAGCTGAGGACAGAGGATGGCCTTCAGGATCCACAGAGCACATCTCAACAACTGACTGCTCCACACACAGGAGAACACCTACATTTGGAAATTTGGAAATGTTATTACAAAGGAAATATGCATAACCAAGCTAGAGTACAGTTCATCATCCCCAAACCAGCAGACCAGCAGTGACTAATGTATTATTATTTATGAAATTAGATCGTTAAGACTGATGCATCAGTGAAAGCAACATTTTACTGCTGTAATAAATCTCATGTAATTCGCTGTTATAACAAAAATATCAGTTATAAAGTAGCTGCCTTAAAGGCATTAACACACAGGGGATGTGATAAATAAACAACATAAGAATGCAAAATATTCGCCATTAAACTACTCATACCAGCAGTGATGTGAATTTGCAACAGTTACAACACTTGTTACTAAAAGGTTTTGATGTGAATAGAATGGCTGCCAGCGTTATGAATTTATGACAACTATAGGGATCCTACTGACCCAGAGCAGCGTCTGTCAGCCTCTCTGAGGTAAACTGGGGTACGGCCTAAGCTTAGCGTACAAAAGTATGCAAGGTTTATGTCTCTGGCTTTTATTGTGAAAGGTACGAACGGAAGCAGTGGATCTGGTTTACGTTGCTTTTGTCAAGGCTGAAATGTGATAAAGTTCTCCATCTTAGTTCAGACTACGGAGCCTCTGTGTTGCTGATTTATTTGTAGCCACATAATTTTCAACTTCTGTGTGAAAGTACTCATGAAAAAAACGTTTGAAAAAATACATTGGGGTGCCCAGTGGCTCACCCGGTAGAGCGGGCACCCCATGTACAGAGGCTGCTGTCCTCACCGCAGCGGTCACGGGTGTGACTTCAACCTGCAGTCATTTGCTGCATTTGATCCGCTCTCTCTCTCTCTCTCTCTCCCTTTCACACTTGAGCTGTCCTATCTCTGATAAAGGCAAAAACCAAAAATATTATCTTTCAAAAAATAAATAAATAAAAATACCCCTGGGGTGTCAAGGCCTAAAATCTGATAATGTGATGCATTATCAGTCACAGTAGACTAGTGCTGCACAACCACTAATTTTGCTTTTGATACTTCAGGTATGTAAAACTGATTAAAACTTCTTTACTTTGACTTTAGTAGAATTTTGAATGTCCGACTTTCACCTGTGATGTTGTATTTTTACACTATTGTACTGAGTACTTCTTCCAACACTGTTTCTAACAGGTAAGTGTAGCCGTCAGATATATGTGCCATGGAGAAAATACCAGATTTTCTGCTGAAATTGATTAAAGTAGAGGAATAAATCAGAAGTAAACAGAAGTACTAAATTATCTCTTGATTAAATGTAGTTATTGACTTCCCATCAGTGATTGTGCACACACCCCTGTGAGATAAAACACCTCATGACACAGTGAATAATGGCATGTCAGGTCAAGTCACACAAAGCACTACCATGTTCTCTGATGGCATCTCTGAATGACATGCGACAGGCAGCGGGGGAATTTAGTGCTTCGAGGACAGAGGAAATGAGCACACAGGAAGCGCTCACACACAGGGCCACCGTTCGCCTGCACGGCCTCTCTGGCTGCTCCTTCTGAAGGCTGGGGTCTGTCAGCACCAACCAAACTTCACCCTGGCCTACATCACTGCTCTGAAACGAAACACAAAGACAGAGAAGAAAAGTGTGAATTACTTGGAAACAGAATGACCTAGAAAAAGGCAGCTTAAAAGGAAACATTACATAACAACAAGCTTACAAAGCACAAATTAGATGCAAATTTATGTCAAAAAAATCACCTGAAAACAGCTTTGACGAGATTATTCAATCAACAAGGTTACTAGTACAGCAATAAAAAAAAAAGTGTATCTGTGTGGCGTGAGCGCGAGGCAAAGTCCACCACATTGTTCTGAGCTGCTATCTCATCTTGGTCAAAGTTTAAAGGTCTCACCAATCAATGGTAAAGAACGCCCGGGCCTCTAAAACACTGTCATACGCACAGTGATATGGACGCTGCTCTCTACGTCAGAGCTCAATCTTATCAGTTTGTTGGTTTAAATGATCTCAGTGAGGATGACTTAGAAGTGCTAAAGATACAATATTTATCATCTTCTCCTGAAGTTTAAGTTAATCAGTATTTTTTTATGAATAAGAAAAAAGTACCTGCAATATTCTCTTGTGTAGAACAGTTGCAACAAAAGTGCAGCGACTGGTTTTAAGCTCACTCTGAAAGAGGAAAAAACAAGTTTTAGATTGAAGCACTGAAGATAAGTTATCATGATCTGCAGCAAATTTGATCTAATATGTTCTCTGAGAATGTGAGAAAGTGTTCACCTGCAGTATGTCTCGCAAGGTTTGTTTTGTGGGCGGAAGATAAAGAGAGGACACAGTTTGCTCCTCAGAGGGTTCAACTGAGCTCCCCTGGCCAGACAGCAGGTAGCAGAAGCTCGGAGCCGGACCTGCAGCTCTACTTTCCTAAAAAACAAACAAGACGTGTGAAAAGCATTTCTATGTTTAAGAAAATGTACTGATTTGTAAATTTTGAATCAAAGTATCTTCTCAATTAACAATTTCTTTATAGACAGTTTTGTTTTTTTAAATTGACTTGTTTATCTTACAAGGATAAAATACATTGCTTCATATAAAAAATACAAAGTAGATGCACTCCATACAGGTTTGTTGCAGATTAATTTGCAATCCCTGTCTCGGGTTATGCTTCTAGAAATTAAGAAAGGAAGTCAAAGATTAATAAGCGTGGAGTAATACAATACAGTATTGAATATAACATATTACATACAATGAAATACAGGCAAAAAAAAATTCACATGGATACCAAAATAAGAACAGAGACAAAAATGTTTAACAATGACTGTGTTACTATGTTTTCTGTATTTGCAACACATTTTCTTGTGATAAATACATGTTGTCATCTTGGTGAATTTGTCAGTTTGCTCATGTATTATCTCTACTCAACATTTTTTTTAAGTGTTCCTCATCAATTGTGTGAACACGTATCTAACAAAATCTTTATGAGATTGTCATTTGTTTTTTTCGTGTGTTTTGTAACGATCTTTCTCTGTGAGCCACTACAATTTTCACCTCATTTTTCACTTTGTTCATTTCTGGATGTCTGTAGCCATGGTGCATTTCTGTTTTAATTAAAAAAGCCTGGAGTTTTCACATAACAAAACAAAACAAAAGTAAACTAAACAAAACAAACAAAACCAAACAAAAGACTACTCAATAAGCAGAAATATGTGTCTATGTGACTAATTTTTCTTTTTTGTAATAGTTTGTGCCGTACTGAAAGATAACACTGCATCTGGCAGCTTCAAAACAAGCTGCGATGTAACCACTTGCAGCATTTGTGCACAGTCAATTTACATCCTCTGACATTGCTTGTTTTTGCCACTGACAGGCTCAGATTATTATTCCCAATGTCTGACAACATTATGGAAAGGATCCCTACAAGGATATACCTTTTTGTCTAAGAGTAACATCTACTTTTTAACCACAAACAGTACCAAAACTCACTGTTGCAAACCTAACCAGACTCCATGAAAAAATCTAACAATTTTATCATTATTAAACACTTTTCATGTTAATACAACAGAAACAAAATAAAACTCACAAAAACTTACTTGGTTCATTTTTCCACTGTTTCAACAATCAGCAGTGCTGGTTCGATTTGAATTAACCCTTAATTCATGCAGTTAGATGTGAAAATATGCTGGCTCTATACACACTTAAATCACATTTTATTTAAATGGAGTCTGGTGGATTTGGCAAATGCCATTTCAGGACTGTTTCTGGTTAAACAAAAAGGATCTTACATTTTAACAAAAAAGTCTATATCTGTAGGGATGCGTTTCATAATGTTGTCAGACACTTATAAAAATAATCTGAGCCTGTCAGTGACAAAGATAGGCACTTTTACTGGATGTACATTGTGGGTGCATGATTGCCCCAAGTGGTTGCCACTGTAGTCTGTTTGGCCGCTGCTGGCTGCAGCCCTGTCGTTCAATATTGGACCAATTTCCAAAACTGTTGGCTACATTAGACACAAAAACATGGAAAATAGGGGCCAGAATAAAGATACAGAGGTTACTGTTTAAATATTTTTTTGGGGCAAAAATGCCAAAAAATTCTGTAGTTTCAGTTTCTAAATTACTTCTTTTCTTTGTCTCACATTATAGTAAACTAGGTCTGGGGTTTTGGTTGGACAAAACAAGACATTTGACATAATTACTAGGAGTTTAGGAAAATGTGATGGGCATTTCATAGGCCAAACATTTACTCAATTAGGAAAATAGTCAGCAGAATAGTTGATAATAAAAAAAAATCATTAGTTGCAGCCCCAGTTCCCATCATAAAAATAAGAATATATTCCCAAATCAAGCCCTCTCTTAGTGAAGACATACGATTCCTGCTCTAATAAGAACTTACACTGGACATACTGGGTGTGTTTCCATGATGTTTAAGAGGCATCACTGGGGGCCACAGACTGTCTATCAAGCTGAAAAGCCTGGTGCGCCTAGTGAGACACAAAGAAGGAGAAAAAAGAGTGAGGAAGGGGCACTGAAGGGGGAGGAGGAGGAGAAACTGGTGAATAAGGGACTCCAATGGGAAGACAGAGCTTTCACAGGCAGTTTCACTTCCACCGAAACACGAATCTGTTAAGACTGAGCTTGTTTTAACAAATTAGCAGAGAGCATGCTCAGGCTGGCAGAGCACAAACACACAAAAACAGTTTTTTACAAGCAGGTTTTGGAGATATGGGAGATACAGGTGGGAAAACAGCTCACAGCTAAATGACTTTATCATTGTGGTGCAAAAAAAAAGAGGTTTAGAGAAACAATTACAAGTGATTTTAACTGTTTAAAAGGTTTGATTAGTGACGTTCATCTACTCTCACCACGCTCTAAATCTCAGTGATGACATTGAAATTAGTTCATGCTCTATTTGCTTTTGTGAAGCTGCATTTACGTCAATCTGATGCTGTAAGGATTAAATCATTCAAAAGGAAGAAAAACATCAAGTAGCAACTCTGACAGGACATGTCAATCATTTGATACACTGTCTCTTTCCTAAGAAGTACTAGCTGAGTGTTGGGTAGCCAGTCAATGTTACTTATTCATCCATATGTGTGTGTGTGTGTGTGTGTGTGTGTGTGTGTGTGTGTGTGTGTGTGTGCAGTCACATCAGCCAGCAGTTAACGACCTGTTAGTCAGCCTGTAATCACAGGGTTTCTTTGTAAGGAACTGGTTGAGCAGCCCATTCAAGTCTAGTGAGGCCTCCTCGAGGATGAGTAACGACAAAGTAACAGGAGTCGTTCATTTCATTTTGATTTTGATACTGAGCTGATACACACCACTATTTTGGCAAACCTCAACACTTTTTTTGTTTATTTTTTGCAATTTGTAGGTTGTAATCTTTTAATTTCGTCTGTATTTTTAAACCTGAGCCCTATTTCAGTGTTTTTGTGTTTAATGTAGCCAACAGTTTTTTTTTTTTTTCAAAATTGGTCCAGTATTGAGAAAGAGAAAACACTGCAACCGGCTACAATTTAACCACTTGCGGCAGGTGCGCCCATTAATTTACATCCACTGAAATGGCTTGTTTTTGCCATTGACAGGCTCAGATTATTATTTTAAGTGTCTGACAACATTATGGAAAGGATCCAAACAGAGACAGACCTTATTGCTGAAGAGTAAGATGCTTTTTGTTATACCAGAAACAGCCCCAAAAAACGCCACTGCCAAACCCACCAGACTCCATTTAGATAAACAGTCATTTTAGTGTTTATAGTGCCAACAAGTTTTCACATCTAACCGGGTGATTTAAGGTGGTTGATGGTGGTTGGAAAAGTTAAAAGATGAACCCAGTTTGTGTGATTTTATTTTGCTTGTATCGTTTTTTATTGAAGTGTTTGGTCATGCCGATTTCGGGGCTGTTTCTGGTTTAAAAAAAAAAAAAAGGATGTTACTCTTTCTATCTCTGTAGGGACCCTTTCCATATTGTTATCTAAGCCTGTCAGCAGCAAAAACAAGCTTTCAGTGGCTGTACATTAACAATGCACACCCATGCATAGTGGTAATATTTAAGAAAAAGGATCTTACTTTTAACCAAAAGGTCTATTTTTGTGGGAATGCTTTCCATAATGTTAAAATACCAATCTGAGCCTGTCAGTTGCAAGCACTCTTTGCGGCCACACATTGACGGTGTGCACCTGCTTCCAGCTGCAACCCTCTTGCTCATTATTGGACCAATTTTAAAAATTATTGTCCCAATTAGTCAACTAGACAGAAACACATTAGAAATGGGGTAAAGGTTGAAAAATACCAAAGTTAGATGTTGATCCGAACCTTTAAGAATGACTTTTCCTTTTTTTTTGTTGTCAGCATACATTCGAGAAAAAGGAACTTTACTGTGGAAATTGCTCCTTCCCATCAGGACACACCACTCACACAGGGGCCAGAGAGGCCTCTGCTTGTTTGTTTAGAAACCACACCCCCCAAAGACTGATACTGTTTAAGAAATAGTTCGGCATCTTGGGAATTATGCTTACTTTTCGCAGATAGTTTAGCAGAGAGAGGACTGATACCACTCTACCATCTCACAGCAATATCAATCTCTTTTATCTAACTTTCCGCAAAAAAGTAAACAAGCATGCGCCCTAAAAATCTTCACCTCTTCTATACATTATTATGATATCCCAGGAAAGCCTATATTTACTGGTTCTAAGAAACTGGGAATGGGAAAAAACTGAATGCCTGATTTATCCTAACCCTGGGCCACGTGTTTTTCAGTTTGAGCTAGGAAGATGGCCCATGTGTGAGCAGCGGAGGTAGCCCATCCATCACAGTTGAGACCACAGAAAACCTCCAGAGACATTATAGGCTGCTGTGGCATTGAAAATACCAAGGATGTAAACATACCCCCAGCCAGTCTCTAAATGTTCCCATGTCAGT
This sequence comes from Plectropomus leopardus, assembly GCF_026936395.1. Taxonomy (NCBI): domain Eukaryota; kingdom Metazoa; phylum Chordata; class Actinopteri; order Perciformes; family Serranidae; genus Plectropomus; species Plectropomus leopardus. The sequence goes on along the minus strand of NC_142187.1, from coordinate 24,683,787 downwards.
TCTTCTAACTGCTTCTAATCTGGGATCCTGACTATGGAAACTCACAAGGGACACATAGCGTGCACCTCGGTATCACTTTACATGTAAACACAGTTGCACTGCCGGCAGCACAGCATAATCAGGTTCATATGAGCTGAGAACAGTAAATTCTCATTGTGTTACAAATGCGGGAGTTAATGTTTCAAAAGGGTGTTCAAGCATGAAAATGGGGGATTTGCTGTGTTGGAGATTCACACATTAAGATTCTAAACCCAATGTGTGATGGTTTAGCTTCAGGCTCAGCGCCTCTAGCACAGGGCCCTGAGGCGTTTACCCAGGGCTGTTGTTCCAGATGGCTAGGGAGCGAGATAAGATAACCTTGTGTAGAGCAGAAATCCATATCACTGATTGGTATTGGTCACAGGTTGAAGTTTACTCATGACACTGAGCTGAAATTCAGGTGAAAAGCTACCTTTCTCACCTTTCTCGCGTGACCCGCTGTACCACTTTAATGCCTCTCAGCATGCAGGTCCTCCCCTGCCACATGTCGCAGTACTGGTGGAGGTCGTCCTTGCAGGGCAGGAGGTGGAGCTGGACCACGCTGAACATCCCGTAGCTATCCTGGACGAGCACACAGAGCCTAGGGAAAAAATCAGACAAAATAAATAATAATAAAATTATAATACTAATAAAGAATAATAAAGAATAATAAATTATTATTATTACTATAAGTAGAAGAAGAGGAGGAGGAGGAAGAACATAAAAAGATAATAATTAATAATAAAATCACATTTTATGTATTTAATGGTGTCCTTAATGTCACTAAAGTTATTTATATCTGTTTAATTTCTAGCTTACTTGCTGTTTACTTCTTTACTGCCTTTCCTTGTGAATTTTTATGCTTCTTTGCCCATTACCACCTCTAAATGTAGAGCTGCAACTGTTGATTGATTTTGTTTGGCAACTTATTTGATAGTCGATTAATCAGTTTGAGTAATTCTTTGAGAAAAAGGTAAAAATTCTCTGATGTTAGAGATATTTTCCGGCCTTTCGTCTCCTTTTTGACAGCAAACTGAATTTCTTTGGGTTGTGGAAAAGAAAATATTTGAGGACAATGTCTTCAGCTTTGGGAAACACTGTTTGGATTTTTTTGCAATTTTCTGATATTTCATAGACCAAACAACTAATCCATGAATTGAAATTAATTGACAATGAAAATACTCATAAGTTGGAGTCTTTAACTGTTGATCTGTGTGAAACAAGCAGCAGATACACATATGTGACTCGTAGTTTCCCGTGACAGTACACAAAACCAACAAAACTAAAGTTTTTGGCCACACTACCAGTGGCCAAAAACTCCAGGTGGTACCTTTAAATTCACATAATGGAGATTTTTCAATCTCATGTTGAAAAATCAGAAAGTTGTGATTATTTTAAGAAAGAGCGCCAATCTGCACACTGTGAATTGCACAGCCCCATCAACATCTTCAGTTCTTAAAAGTTCAGATTGTTGTTCTCTTTAACTTTCAAGGCCACACGGACAAGAGGTCCTAAAAGTTATCCATATAATTGAAAGTTTAAATGTCTAACATATCCTGGCAACTGAAGAAACTCAGCAAGTAAGTCAACTTAAATGTTGTAAGTTGACTCATTCATTGTATCTGGAACACCAAACTTGGTGTGCAGAGCTCATCTCAGTTTCCTTTGCAAACTGCATTTGTCCCTGCTTCACCTGTACGTTGCTGGAGCTGGACTGTAATAAAGGACTAAATAAACAAACAAAGTGTCTCTGCTGCAAGTGTTTGCATTAAAAATAGGGTTAATGATGAGCACATTTTCACCCAATTTGTTTGATTAAAATCAGATAATCCAACCATTTCTTGTTTTATGAAAATAATGAGCCATTTATATGATTTAGCACTTATAAGAATGAAACGCCACTGTTCCCAGTGACACACTTAACAGTACACAGCTAAGGCTCAGCGCTGACATTTGGACGTGTTAATGCCAGTGGCCGGTTTGACAGGCTGCCGCTGACAGAAAAGACCTTTGGCCCACAAAGTTGTGAGGCAGTGAGCCGCTGTGTATTCTTGCACTCTGCTGCTCCCAGTGAGCGAGGGACTGGAACTTCTGTAGGCTCCAGTATCTTAGCCAGTCAAGCCCAGACACAGCCCTGTACCAGCCCTGAGAGTAAACAGCAGAGTTCATATCCCCTGGTTAGACAAGCAACGGCCAGGGAAGAAGAAGAAGAGAAGGAGGAGGAGGAGGAAGAAAAAAACAGGGAGGAGGGAGGAGGGAGGAGGTGTCAGCATGCCCATCATGCATGTGCATGCATGCGCACATCCCAGACATTGGGAAACTTTGAGACTGTTTTCAGCCACCTGATTAGACCTATAAATGTCCTCTGTTGGTAAACATGGGGTCGGACTGTGTGTTTTGAGAGACCTGGAAATAGATATCTCAATAACATTCCTGACATGACTTCTGGTGGTGTAAGCCAATGTTTTCACCAAGATTATTCTCAGTTGTTTGCTCTATTCACAATCCAAAATCACACCAATATAGCACAAGAAGAAATGTTAAACGTACACATAATGAGGCAAATAATCTTTTCTGTAGATTAGATGCTTATGGAGCTGTACATATTAGTGCATTAAGTGTAACGTTAAGTGAAGAGAACATTTTTACAAAGAAGGTATTAATCCCTTTAATCACTTATTGACACGTTGGACACTTTGTCAGAAAGAAAAATGCCTCAGAAAAAAATAATTTCCCGAAAGCCAAAACATTTCACATTCTTTCAAAACACAAAAATAATATTTGCGTCTGTTGGGGTGACAAAGAGGCTAGTGTCCTACAAAGAGCCCTGTCACAAATAGTTGTAATCGTTAGGCATCAACAAGCAAATATTTAGATTATTCATTGATCTGTCTTTTGATTAGTCAATTTTTTTTAAAACTATTATCAGCACTGATGTGTTCAAATTGCTTCACTGACCAAAACCCCCTAACATAAAATTTAACATGTATTTGCCATTTCTTACTTTATAAATGACTTTAAAATGATCGACCCTTATGAGGACAAGCAGTTATGGACATTTTTTTGGAAACTACAGTATGTCAAGATTATTAATGCGAATGTTGACAAACACATTATGCTGGCCTGTATTTAGACCTAGCCATAAACAACATTAGCATCACATCCAGGGTAAAATTAGTTTATGTATTTGGTAGGTGTTAATAGCCACTTAGGGATTCTCTCTGGATAAGTTTTTGTTGTGTGGAGTATACACTAATTGGGCCACATTCACAAAATGTGCAGAAAACAGAAACAATACAATACAGTAATTGGCACCAGGGTTGGTGTGCATGGTGGCACCAGGGTTGGTGTCAAAATTTGCATGCAGATTTCCTGTATTGCCAGACTGCATTTTTGCATCACACTGGTGAGATAATGCTTTAGGACTGGCGGTGTTCTGCATTGTTCTTACGGGCACAAATCTTTGAAAAAAAAAACTAAATAAAAATGTGCTTTACTGTCTTTTAGTCATTTACAGCTTCATCAGATTTGCTGTTTCTTTAAAGCTGTTAACCTTTAAGGGCATCCGTCGGCTCAGTGGATAAAGCAGACACCCCATATATGAAGGCAGTGTCCTTGCCACAGCAGCCGTGGGTTTGATTCCAGCTCTCTCTCTCTCTCTCTCTCTCTCTCTCTCTCTCTCTCTCTCTATATATATATATATATATATATATATATATATATATATATATATATATATATATATATATATATACATACACATACACACAGTAAATAATTTCTTAGAACACCTGGGCATGCTGGCTTTTAGCAAACGTTACTCAAACATGAGGAAATAGTGCATATGTTGGGGCAATTTTTAGCTGCATACAGTATAAATATACATTTGGCACTCGTGAGTATTTACAGCAGAAGGACTGTCTGTGGGATTGTGGGATCTACTCAAAATGATCTATAGAGTGCATGTTCAGCGTAATGAAGAAACAACTGTTATTATCTTATTTTAGAAGACATTTGTTTGAAACTGTGTTATAATTTGAATATGAATTCTTGTGGCCAAAAAAAATGTTTTGTGAGGGCACAGTGACCTTTGACCACAATAAAATTTAATTAGTTCATTCTTGAGTTTTGCCAAATTTGAGGAAACTCCCTCAAGGCCTTTTTGAGATATCGCTTTAACGAACATAAGACGGACGCAAAGTCGAAGTGACCTTGACCTTTGACCACCAAAATCGAATCAGTTAATCGCTGTGTCAGAGTGAACGCTTGTGCCAAATTTTGAAAAAATCCTTCATGGTGTTCCTGAGATATCGGGTTCATGAGAATGAAACAGATAAGGTCACAATGACCTTTGACCCCCAAAACTGATCAGTTCATCGTTAAATCCAAGTGAATATTTGTGCCGAATTTGGAAATTTGGAAAAAATCCTTCAAGCCTTTCCTGAGATATCACGTTCATGAAAATGGGATGGACGGACAACCCAAAAACATAATGCCTCCAGCCACGGCTATGATCAGCATGGAGGCATGAAAGTCTAGACCAACATCAGAGTTATCTCTTAACCATTATCAAGGAGCGTAACATATTGTATATATAAGTAAATACATTCAAATACTGCTACATACAAAATTCTGCATTTAATCCTAAAAAACTGATGCTTTTTTTTAACTGTACAAGACTAAATCAATAAATAAAGAGACACAACTTTGCCTCTAATATGAATACAGCTGCCAGAGTCAAATTTGGTGAGAAATACACTTTCACTTTAAGTAGAGCTTGTCTGAACTTGCAAAGACTTCTCATGAAATCTAATATGACACTTGACAGAGGAGAGAAACGGGTGATGAGACTCGTGGTGGTGCCAGCTTGACATAAACAACCACCTCCCTGTTCAGTCCCTCCTTCAGAGCCCCACTTCCTCAAACAGCGACCCCTTGCTCACATAAAAACCCTCCGCCATCGGTTTCAGTCGCAGGCTGTTTTCAGGAATTTGTTATTGTGAGCGATCACAGAATTCTCAGCAACTCAGGTTTTCTTCCAGGAACTACGATCCACTGAGTCTGTGCAAACACACACACACACATGCTCCTTCACACTCTCACAGTCACACTGTGTACGCATGCACATTACTTGGCAACGCACAAGTAAGTGACCCACGCATTAAGAATACAGCAGTGAGGCCTCATTGGTGGGGGGCGGACAGGCGGGATTCCTTCCTATGTGTTGTCCACCAATCACTGCAGGCAGAGTGATAAACACGGTTGTAACAGGATCCTTGCAGCACATTGTGTTCCTTCTCCAGTGAGGAAAAAAAAACAACTAGCCTCTCCTCACTTCCTGCAAACAGTTAATCTTCTTGTTTATTCTATTCTGAATTTACGGGAACTTAACATCTTCTTCAGGCATAAATATCATACTGGCCTCCACCCCTGTGTGTGTTAACATAGAGGCCAAACAACAAAAGGATCAAATAAGCATGCTGACCAGAGGGGTGAGTCATAGAGGCTGGGGACACAACATGAGAGGTACAAACTGTCCTTGTCTTTATACAGAATGGGGCAAGTGGGCTGCGAAGTAAATTACCCACTGTAGAGCAGGCATGCATCCTGGGAAAGTACAATAAGCAGCACAATGTACCAAGAAAGTTGTTTTTCAAATCAAAACCTCAAATAAGTGTAACTCAAATGAGTTTAGCATCCTATTGTACTTTACAAAAAAACATGATGGTAAAGATGAAAATAGACTAAAAATATCACTTTCCAGAAAATCTGTCACAAAAAGTACGCTGTGTCACCCACATATTTTGACCTCAGGAACTCGTGATCACCTCCTAACCTCTATCCTATCACTACCACCCAAGCCTGTTGAATCTGGTTGAGTTACAGAGAAACGGAGGGAAGGGCAGGAGTGTTTCCGGTCAGAGGGCGGCGTTTATTTACCAACCACAGAAGCAGCATGGCAGGAGCAAGTGTCATATTACAACGGACCCTCATTTAGTCAGTTAGCCTGTCAGCTGACCGGGGCTCTCCCCTCACCACAGAGCCCCTGGGGGCCTCTCCACTCAGAGGAACCAGCGCTTTTCTTTTATTACTCAGCAAAGAGCTAAAACAACAAGCCTGGGGAGGGCCAGGCAACTAGAGGTCATGCTCTTTGGATTTGCTTCAAATAGCACATTCACTGATTCATTAACTACAACAAGACCACTTAAGTAAACATCGAAGTCATTTCAATAACACAGGATGCTTTGAACAGCTCGCTCAGCAAGTCTTCTGAAAGAGTTAACTATTGTTTTGTGTAATTAATATTTTGGTATGAAGAATGAAAAATATAACCGTGTGATGTTAAATTGGTCACATAAAGCGAAATACTGACAGAGGATCCACACTCGCCTCGACTGCAGCATTTTAGTGTCTTTCAGCTCACTGTTTCGGTTTTACAGCAGTCAACAGCTCACTGCTCTCATCATCATCATCATTTCCAGTCACAGCAGGCAGCCATTTCCAGCGAAAAAACTCCCATAAATCCACTCTACACTACAGCCAAGCACCAGTTAGAGATGAGATTGTGAACACAGTGAAGCATTTAGCTGTTAAAAAGACAGATATTTCCACCACAAGTTGGTGGACACCAAACAGAGCTTAAAGGAAGGTAAATATTGGACGTTCACCAGGTGACCAAAACATGACTCCAAATGAATACTAACGTTGTTTTGTCTTTTTCTTGATGAACTGATTATTTGTTTTGATGATAAAATCATCGCAGTTTCCCATCACCCACTGTGGTTTGTTCAAATGTCCTGTTGTGTCTGACCAACAGTTAAAAAAACCTAAAGATATTCAGCCTACTATCAGGTATGAAAAATAAAAACCTAAAATACTCACATCTGAGAGGCTTGAACCAGGAATTATTTTGCTTTTTTTTTTTTTAAAGTGCTTAAAGGTCCAATGAGTAGGATACAGGGCAGTGATACTCAACTTGCAGCTGAATCTGGCCCAGTTTTAACATACATAAGGAGCCCGAGTGCATAAAAGAAAAGCATCAAAATAGAACTTGTTTATCAAAAAAGTGCCAGGGGGCGGAATCCCCCGCACCCCTAAATCCTAGAAACAGCCTTGCATACATGTGTGGGGCTGCTACAGCTGGCCCCTAGTCTCTGGCCCCTGGGGAAAGCAAATTGAGCATCCCTGATTTAGGGACATCTTTTGGCAGAAATGGAATATAATATTCAAAGCTATGTTTTCTTTAGTGTGTAACCACCTGAAAACAACACTTGTTGTGTTTTCGTAACCTTAGAATGAGATGTTTATTTCTACATGCGGAGCAGATGCTGTTTCATGGAGTCCGCTGTGTTGTTCTACTGAAACCCAGAACAGACAAACACAAACACTGACTCTAAGACAGGGCCATTCATGCTTTTGTGCTGACCACCGTAGTTCTCCTACATGCTTGGCACACGAGAGAAGTTTCAGTTGGTTGCAAAGTTGCAAACTCACCACTAGATGCCACAAAATTTGAAACACTGTACCTTTATACAGCATTCAAAGTCTGGGCCAGGGTTACCTGCACAAGGCTCTAATCTCTTAAATCAGAAGCAATCATAGGAGTGCCTGATCTGAAATGGTGGTGGCCACATTAACGGTGCCACCAGTGCTTATACTGCTAACAACAGTGTTGTGAGAGTGTTAATGTGGTTGGGGGGTGCTGAAGGGTGGGTGCTAATCTACAGCTACAACGCTGTCTCACCACTACGGGTTTAAACAGCTTTGTCAGCATTAACCACCTACCAAGGAGTGTTGATCAGCTAGTCAGTGTGACATACACAGGGATTCAAAGGCACTAACATGCAGGTGCGGCCTGACCTTTTACTCCAACAAAAAACAGAGAAGCTCAGTTTACAACACACAGAGGGAGCATGACTTCATTCTCTGCTCAGGATGACGTTATTCTGAAATATCTTTACATAGCAAAAAGTGGTTTACTGCCGTGCTGTGAATGTCATATATAGAGCCTTTAAATGGTTATTCGATTATTATCACAACAGGTCACAATTCTTTTTCTGATAATCAAGTGATTGCCTTATTTAACTGATCATTTCAAGCTCTATACCTTTTATATTTCAATGAATATTAATGCAATGTGTGGGCTCCACCATCAGATAAAGTCACCAAAGCTAAAACAAGTCTCACCCCGTTCCTCACAACTGTACATTTACTGCAACGCTGAGACTGAAAGGCATGACATCTTTACACCCATGTAAAATATACTTGTGGTTTTCTTTCGAGCATTAAGGTAATGAAAGCGGCTGCGAACCTGTTCCACCCAGCTGAGTACGAGTGGGCACCGATTCAACTCTGGCTTGCTGGTGCACGAGATTCTGAAAACATCATGCTGTCTTTCCCGAGAATTGGCCAGAATCTCTCACAGAGGAGCTGGATTCAATTAGAAATGTTTGTGTCCTTTGTCAAGCAATGCCATATGGCTGGAGACAGCGTGAGCACTTTGTGGGGCCCGCTGCGCTGTGAACAATAGCTCGACCACTTAGACACATTGTGCCACCAAGGAGAAGCATGCAAGGCCCGAGCCCAAGAAAACCAGCATGCATTTTTTCACAAAAACAGTCATTTATATTGTGGGAGAGAAGCATACACAGGAGATAAAATGTGATTCATTTTTTCCCCAGTCTCTTTTGGCATCGAGTGACAAACTAGAGGCCCCACTGGGCTGCTGTACCTGGTTCTGCCTTTTTCTGCAGGAGGAGGAGCGGAGGGAGGTCTGGGCTTGAGGATGGACACAGGAGAGCAGTCAGGCACAGGGATGGAGTAAACTCTCTGGATCACCACCTCCACGTCCTGTCCCACACAGCCAGCCTGGCCCAGCCCCTCAATCACTTCCAGGAGCGAGAGGCAGTGTCTCGTCAAAACTCCTGAACCTCCAAAACTGCACAGAGCTTCTGAGGCAGCAACCTGAAGAGAAGACAGAGAGGGAAATCAAACAGTATTTATTGTAGAGCTGCAATGGTTATCCAAATATTCAATTAATAGTGTACCAGTATTTTCAGTACGACTAATTTTTATGTAAAAATTCTAGTTTCAGTTTCTCTGGATTTGTCATTCAATTTTATATATAACTTTTTGGAGTTTAGGACTGTTTCTTCTTAACCACGTTTACGAAAAATTACAATAAATCTACCTTGTACCTTGTTGGTTGGAAAAGACAATACATTTCAAGATGTCAACTTGGATTTGGAAATTAGTGATAAACAATGATTGTTAAATAATGAAAAGAATTGTCTGTGGCAGCCATGCGTTCTGTGTTTGTGCATGTGACACGAACAAACAAGTTCACTAACGGTTTATTTATATTTCCATACAATTTGTTGTCAACAAACATCACGGCAGTGTGTAATGCTTAATACAGGGATCGCCTTGTCTTTACACTGCATTAGACAACTGCTAAAAGGACAGCATGGCCACTGGCGCCATGTTTTTTAAGTTACTGCTAAAATTTATTGTTTTTGCTTGAGGACAAAAACAGAGATTCAGATTTAAGAAAACAAATATGCATGTAAACCACCTGCAAACTCATGATATCCCTGCAGTAATGACCGAATGCACCAATATCTGACTGATGTGGGTTAAATGCTCTGGAGTGACTGTTAATTGTTCTTTGTGTGAGAATATTTATGAAGTGAAAGCAGTGAACCCTGTGGCAAAAACATGTTGTTCGCACAGTTGCACCTTTGATTTGATATGAATTTATGGAGAATAAATTCATTATATTTATGAAGAATATGAACACATGCTTCCTGGTATATGATCATTCCATAGGGGTATTTTTGCACAGAAAAATGAAACCTTATGCAGGGTTCAGCATTGTTTTTTTTTTATATATACAAGTTGTTACTATTAAATTTATTAATGATAATCAAACAACAAGAAAGACCACAGTAAACTGTCATGAAAAACTAGCCCATTTTATCTGCCTTGTTCTCAAACTGGTAGTAACCTGCACAACACAAAATTGGAGTTCATCCAACCTAATTCCTGTTTCCCAGATAACTGAAGTGCTTGCTTGTACTTCACCTCTTAATTTTTTTTTTCTTTACTGGCTGCCATTTTTCCAAAAGAGCCAGATCTGTACTTTGCAACTGAGAGACACGAAGGAAGCAAGATGGCTCACTCCTTACCTACTTTCATTGTCAGCTATGAAAAAAACTTGTTTATTTAATTTTACCACTTGTCACATCAGTAAAATGAGTTGCTAGATTTATTAGCCCGATGTTGCATTTTGCTTGCCCCAGGCAATCCTTAGTACTGAGCCCTGCCTTATGGCCAGTAGCTTCTTAGACTTAAGACATTTTTCTGTGCACTTCAGGTGAGTGACCCAGTTTAGGTGGCATTATGATGGTCAAAACAGATTAGTTTGATGTCTTACATTACGTAATAGTTAAAATGAGGTACATTTGAGTTGGTAATTAAAGCTAAGGCACGTGATTATATTGATATCGAAGCATACACACCTGTTTGGCAGTGATCTCCTCTGTAGTTCTGCATTCCTCCAGCAGTCCAAATATTTTGCAGAGAGAATACGGGTTGCACCTTTTTGCTGAGAGCAGGCCTATAGGTGCAGACGTGTCGGCTGGTTTGGTAGCAGAGCAGACTTTCTGGCTGAAGTGTGTGTTCAGAATAATATCACAGCTGAAACCCTCTATGGACAGACTTTGCCTGCAAAGAAATAAAGTTCATCAGTTCTGGATTCGGGATATAGCAGTTGTTTCAGGGCTGTTGTTTCATTCTACACCTCGACTTTGAGCGAGTTTGGGACATTTAATTTACCATGAATTTATACATATTTCAGGTGTTGGGCAATGCTAAACAGTGTTGTGATTCAGTTAATAACAGATGCAAAGACTCCAATGTTACACTACAGTGAATGGAGGAGGCTATTGCACAAATGTAAGGGGGCTGAGAGCTCGAGACTGTTTGAATGTCAAACTCAGATAAGGTACCAACCACCTCCGCAGGTCTCTTGACGAGGTACCACCCAGCGCAGAGTACAAGTTCAAAAACCTCCTCTAAAGCATGTGAAAATACACAACAGATGCATCTGTCCTCTTTTACTGAGGTATAGGATGAATTTTCCATGTAAGCGAGGTTCTTAAAAGGCTACACCTCACAGCGCTGCACAGCTTGATTAAAACACTTTCCAAATGTGACATCATGTGTGGAAAAACACTTCAACACCCGTCACAATCAAACAGGCCGAGGGTCTGCTGATGAAAAACACAGAATCAAATGCAAAGACGGCATGTGTGACCTGAAGTGCTCTTGTGTTAAATTTTACTCATTTTTTAACTGTTACCAGCTTGGATTTAACTGATCTGTGTGCGCTAAGAAGGAGAAGCTGAACTTTTCCATGAAATCTACAAAAGACATTTTTCGTCAAGTGTTTAAGCTCTTCAAAGGTAAATGACACATACCTGAGTGTTACCAAGCCTGAGAATGCAACAACTTGAATAACAGCCAGATAATTATATGGCAAGTTGTTTGGGGTAAGTTTGAGTTACGACTTAATATCTTCCATATGTGACACGGATAATAGTGTGATGATGGCTTATCGCTGACTCAGAGCCAAGAGCACTGTGTGACTGGAACTGCAGTACGTGCCACAGCTCGTCTAGTTGAACCAGAAAAATTAAACACACAGATAAATCGGAAAACAACAATTTGTTTGGCTGTGCATTAAAAGCAGGAAGAGAGTATTCACAAAACAAACTGCCGCACACACTCAATTGGCAATTTTAGGTGGAGAAAGCTAATGCCTACCATATTCTAGACGACTTTGAAAAGACTTTTAAAATGACTCAAGTCCGAAACCCTCCCACATCTAAAGACATTGTAAGGTTTCAATCACACACTGTAAGATTCTGCAACTACTGGGGATCTTGCAGCGTCACTGTTTGCAAAACTACTACTAGATTCATTTTGATATTATTTCCCATCCTGCTCCTGATGGACAATGTTATGCCAAAGTCCCTTTAAGAGATAAGACATACTAAGAATTTTTTGCATGTATGCAAAAAAAAGACAAAACCCAAGAAACACAAGATAAAAGATGTCATATGTCCACAGTATTGCTTAAGTCAGCATCAATAAAATCTATAAAGATAAACTATAATAGTGTACAAACTTCACATTTTGGATTTTATAGCCTCAACTTGTCATCAGCTTCCATTGGTAAGCTTCCCTATGTTAGTGGGAGGAGACCATGGGAATAAGAGGCAAACTATTTCAAAAATCAAGATTCCCAAATAAAGTAAGCGCCACCCTGGAGTCCCCTTCATGTTTGATGTCTATCCGATTTGCTGCCTCTTCTTTGGTTCCAGAGACGCACACTTTTTCAGACCCTCCACCTCTAGGATTTCATAATGTTACAATTCCAACATTTCACGTAATTTCAGCCTATCCCTGTGAATTCTGCATGACCTTGCAATTTTGTGCAATCACCGCAAATTTAATCATTTAAAATGGGTACATTCTCATTTCATTGACCTGCATGCAGCGTATTGATTCACTCAGTCCCTCTCTCTCTCTGTTCATCATGAGACTTGTTTTAATGACAGTCAATTCGGTGTCTGTGTGAGATTAACAGCATGGTGTGGGATGTTAATTGTTGCTGCGTGGCTTCGACACGGGACAAAATATGATGATCATGCGCTCAGTAGAACAGCATCAACAGCTAATTGTTGAGGTGGCACCAACACAACTATTTTCGCAATTTTTACTCGCCCCTGCAATTTCATTGACAAAAAAAAGAGGAAAAAAAGGCCTTTGAACATTGCAAAATGCATTGCATTTTTTTAGAAAGTGATTGTGGAATCAGCCAGCAAGATCCTGGAGGGACTGCCAACTAGCTGTTGACAATGTTTACATCACTGAACTTCACTATTTGCATGAGCCAAAACTAAAAACCAGAAGAAATGCAAATGTAACTCGACCCTTATGAAGGTTTATTTAATTCTATGGTAATTTTGGAGAGCGGTGTTTGTTGATTCACTGAATTATATCACATCACACTGATTGTTGTTTCTAATACTTGAGATTAGTGTAAATACTGTCTCCTTTTACAAATCAAGGCTGGGCATTATTAATCATATTTTAGTGCGTAATTTGTTATATATTCACAAAACAGGCATGTAGAACATAAAGAGCACATTTACGCAAACATTTGTACAAACTACAGACTCATGGTGAAGTTTGATCAAAATCTGATACTGTCTAAATAGAATTTGAAAATTTTAATCTAGTCTTCAAAAAAGGTTGTATTTTTGCAGGTTTTTTTCGCCCTGACTGCCTTTACCTGTATATACATGTTCATGTCACTGTGTCTATACCCTACAATTAATGCAGTCAAGCAAGATTTATGGACACAATGTTATGCATTTGCCACATACAGTACATACTGTACGCTTTACCATGACGGTGTAGACAATTGGATGACTCGTCCATTAGTCAACTGAAAATTAATCCGCTGGTATTCTGACAGTCAATACTTTCAGTCATTCATCAAGTGAACATACCTAAGGCTTGCTGGCTACACTTCTTCCTGTCTTCCTATATATCATTTTGTAAAATACGCACAGACTCTTACTCAGACTCAGCATGCAAAACAATTCTCAACATTTTAGACCTGGATTTCAGTAGTCATGTTGAATAAATAACAAAATCACCTTTCTACTACCTTAAAATACTGCCAAAATCAGGACCAACTGAAACTTGTATACGATTTTATCACTCCCAGACTGGACTACTGCAATTTACAGGTCCGTCTAAGACAGCAATCAGACCGTTCAGCTTATTCAGAATGCAGCTGTCAGCGTTGTAACAAGGACCAGAGAGACTCAGCTTATAACCGCAGTTCTCAGATCACTAGATCGATCACCAGTTTCAGCTTGTCTGTAAATCACTGAACGGTTTAGGTCCAAGATATTTGTCAAATCTCCTGACCCTAGAAGAACCTTGCCGACCTCTTAGGTCAGCAGGTTTTGGATAACTGGTAATTCGCAGGGTAACAGATAAACTAGCTGCCTATTACCTAGCAGGATATACCATTAATATATATTTATATATCTTTATATATTAAAATATTGGGACATATAACTTCATATAATTGTTTCTCATATATATATTGAACCGTATGTGTGCAAACATTTAGCAAAAATATTTGAAGCTACTCATATAAGATGATATATGTGCATACTGAATGTGTATAAGTGTTATGAGAGAAAAGTGCATAATGGATTTTTGTTATTGTTTTAGAAATTATACATTGGCATGAGCATATAAACCAAATATGAATGAATGAATATTCTAGATTCCATTATACATTTTCCACATGTATGTCAAACTTAAAGGGTTAACATTTGGGGACACATTTGTTTTGCACATATAAAATGTGATGTATGTACACATACATGCATTTTAAATCCATTATTAAAAAAGCTTCGCAATAAAGAGTCAATTATTTAATATAAAAATATGAATAATAATTCATAGGAACAATATAAACCATTTTCACTAGTTGTGTAGTCATTTTTAGAATTACCTTTAAAATTTTGGTGTAATCTCAGGTTATTTACATCCATTTTGTATATAACCTAGAACTTTAATCAGAAAGTGGTTGTGTTTTTGTTTTTAACAGTACTGTTTACCTGTTGATGCATCAATACTACTGATAATAATATTATCATTATTTAATAATATGACGTTCTCTCTTCTTTCATCATCTAATCTTGGATTAAAGCTTCGTTCTGCTGATCTTACTTTTTCATTTTCATTGCCATCTTATTTCTTCTTTTTCAGTTCTGACAGCTGGACCAAAAAACGTTTCATGCACACACATGTATTTGTTGACTCTGCATGAGTTCTCATGCTTTTAATACAGCATTTATCAGTCCAACATCTGAGCAGAGATCAGTTAATCAGTGAGAGCTTTACAGTCACGTTAGCAGAGCGGAACGTACTGTTCATGAGAACAGGTAAGACACCCGCACAGGAAGTGTGTGACCCCATTGTGAACAGGTGAGTGGGCAGCTGTCATCATCAGACAGGTAGCCGGGTTAAGGAGTGGCCCCGGCTGCTGGCGTCACAGCTCGTAAGTGAATAATACCTGCAGGTATTTCCGCTCATGCCTTGGCCCACTCACAACAAGGCGTGGGAGGTGGGAGGAGCAAACCTACTCACTGCAGGAATTGTGGAGGAGTTTAACCCCTGGTGAGTGTCACACAGGAAACTGATAAGAGGAATTTTACCAGACGTGTTCATGCTCTAAATTCCGGGTTTTTCCACTCGTATCCAGCCTTTGCTGTCACTGTGGAAGTTGGATAAATGAAAATCTCTGCAGAGAACTTTAAGATTGTCATCAGCTGTTCTTGGTTATGATTTAGGGACTTTTTATTGAGTTAGAAAATTGATTGATTTAAAATGCAGACCAAATGTTGTGACTGCTTAAAGTATTTTACACAAACAAAAGAGGATTTAAAGATCCTTGCTGAGAAGAGAAATCATTCTTTGAAAGAGTAGAAGTGTTTGGTGGGGGCTCTACTCTATCTTGTGATTTCAGGAATAGAATACAACAGGGAAGGAGAGGTGCTAAAGCCAGAGATGCTCTCAAACCACCATGTGTTTTCAATCTCAGTCCTTTGGCTCCCTACACGCTTTGCTCCCAAATGCTCCAGAAAATAATCCTACTGTGTTTTTTCCCCGGTTTGCTGGAAATGACCTAACTACTGCCAGGAAGAGGAATGTGAAGCATTCCCTGGAGCTGTTCGTGACGTCAGAGCGCTGAGGAGGCCCCTGCGCTTCCGCCAGCCTGGATATTCCAGAGTACACTCAACCTAAACTCCCAACAGCTGGAGTCAACTGCTGCTTCGCTCCAACTCCAAAACAATCCCAAAAACACACACTCACCCCCCTCCTAGCCTCTCCACCCTGCCCTCACATCTGGGCCTTTGCTGCTTGCTATTGTGAGATGAGAACAGTACATTTTTATACGGGAAACTTTGCTATTTTTTAACCTGGACACTATTTTCCCAAGCTTTTTTGTCTAACTGACTGATGGAAACGACAAGTTTTGACACTGGGTTCAGTATTTAGAGAGAGCGCAGCAGCCATTAGCCACATCACAGGCTGCAATGCAGCCACTCAGGGCATTTACGCACAGTCAATTTACATCAAATACAAGTGCGTGTTTTTGTCACTAAGCGGGTTTCTATTACAGATTTGCACAAAACTTAAGCGTTATTTTCAAAATGTCCATAAAACACAATTGCAAGTTGACTGCGTTTCCATTAAGTGACATTATGCTACTTATTGTCTCATGATAACATTTCAAGAAGCATGGCGATGGATGTTCAAAACATGAGCAGTTTCATTTCTATTGTAGCCACCATACTAGCTCTCATTATTTCCAATCCAAGGCGACATAAGCGTGTTATATGAGCGATAATGTAAAGGCAAGCCCCTTATAAATGGGAGCGGCCACGTATGAGGGATTTCTGGGAAGTGATAGTCCACAGTTTCACAGAGGAATTGTGGATTCAAAACTTCCAGATGATCCAATCAACTTTTGAAGAGTTAAGTGATGCAATAAGTATATATTTAATGTATATCAGGGCATCCAGTGGCTCAGTGGATAGGGCAGGTGCCCCATGGATGAAGGCAATGTCCTTGCCGCAGCAGCTGTGGGTTCGACTTCAGCTCACAGCCCTTTGCTGCCTGTCATCCACCTATCAGTATGCCTTGTCAGCATTATTTTAGGGGATCATGTTAATCTTTTTCCTGCACAGAGTGAGTCAGTCTTGTATTGTGCAACTTTGGCCTTTCTGTGTAGTTTTTGATGGCTTGCCAAGTCACGATGACGTCAAAAATCAAAAACAGAGAAGTGCAAGAGAACAGTTCATTAATCGGCGTAATAATGCATCATCGCACCCATCATCGGTAGTATTAAGCCCATAAAGTTGAAACGTAAAACGTATCTATTCTTAATATGGCTCAAATAAGTAATCAATTTTTATAACTAATTAATCAGTTCCAGCATTTCAATTGTGATACTGAATATTTTTGATTATTAGTTTAACAAAAATGTCATTGTGGGCTTTACAGAATTGTAATGTGCTTTCCTACATTTTATATATCTCACAGTTAATCAGGAATATAAATCAGCAGATTAATTAAAACTTCTAATAATTAAGTGCCATACTAATTATTTAACAGCTTGCAATACATCTTATTGCAGAAGAACCCCTGAAGTGATAATTCATCTTTATTTATTAATCCACCAGTCAAAATTCTCTGCAGCTGGCGCTTAACGGCCGTCACTTTTAGAGCCTGTTAACTGCCCCGCAGCATCAAATATCCAAATCAAACTGCATGCAAACTACAGCAGAATGGGATTTTCATTTGAATACCCCCTCCAGACACATTTTAAAACATGCGAAAAACACTCAGATTTGACTAAAGATTTGTGTGATAAGGATTTTCCTCCAAAAAAGAGACAAACATCTACTCCTTTTCATTCACTGAAAACTCCATCTGTGCAGAAATGCAATAATGTTCATTTTGTGTGTGTCCACAGGAAGTTTCAAGTTTCCTCATCACTCTTGTGTAAGTTGCATAATGGACCCAGTATTGGCTCCAAACTCGCTGTGATGTCATAAAGTCCGGCTCATATGTTCATGTGTTAATCTCAGATTTAAAGTGAGCACATAGAAACGTTTCCACCTACAGCAGATTAACCCCGTGAACCTGAGCAAACTGGCTGTAATTTGTTCAAAAGCATGGCAAGAAGGCTATGAGAAACTTAAAAAAGGGCAAAAAATAGCAATAAATTAGTAAAAAGTTACAAGAAAATTACCAAGTAAGCACACAAAAAAGAAAAACAAAAAAAGTAAAAAAACAAAGACAACAAAAAAAAAAATACCTTAAGGAAGTGCTTAAAAAAGGAGGGAAATCCTTCTGTCAGTTTACTTCTGTAACATAATTTTAAATATATGTGAATATATGTGATATATATAACTATAGTTTTCTGGACATTGTTTTTGATAATATCTCATAATTTCATTTTCTTTTCACCTTTTACAATTTGTGTGCGGGACTTTTCTTTCAAAGATGCTCAATGTATTTTTCCCCATGTATTTAAAAGAAATGAGATTTTCTCACGGTTTAAACACTTATGAAAGGCGTCTAAACGCAACATAAGAAAAACTATGTCTATCCAGGTGTTAAAGGGTTTAAGCAAAAACAAAAACTGATGTCTATCCAGGTGTTAAAGGGTTTAAGCAAAAACAATCTTCTCATGACAAACTCTGCACAGTGAAGTAACAAAAAGGAAAACACAGAGTGGCTTTAAAGGGCGACATGTACGGCATCATCTCACCATGGCGGGTATATGTGGATGATATCTTTGGGTGTAGGAACCAGCTGGGCTGCCGTCTCTCTGTTGAACAGCACCAGCACACGAGCATTTTCCTCACAGCGAGGGTGAGTGTGTTGGTGGCCCTCTCCGGGAGGCTGGTGGTGCTCACAGTGCGCCAGTTGCATGCTGCACTCCTCCTGAACCTCCAGCACCTCCAGCACCAGCACGCCAGGCCTGTCCACTGGAGAGCAGAGCAACAACAACACAGATGTTGAGTGTGTGTTTCAGTGTGTGTGTGTACTCGTGCTCTCACGGACCCTTGCTCTCTGTGGGACTCATTATGTGTTATGAGAGTAATTCACTTTTAGCATCAGAACAATTCGCACTGCATAACTGTAAAGCTGTTACTGACTCAGGCTGAGTTGGATATGAAACGCAGTGAATCCCACTGGGTGAGTGTGCAAATGTTTGGAATTTCACCACAGCGCTGACTGTGCTTTTGGCCTGAGCAATGAAGTCGACAGAGATAATTAAGAAGAGCAAATCGAGACAATGCCCCGAAGCTATAAATCAAACTGAGATAAGAGAGCAACTTGGCTGCATGCAAATGTTGTGTGTAAACTTGATTGCGTTGAGTTTTGAAAATTGCAGCATTAGAGCTCACAGTGAACGCAGATCTGTTCGTGTGTACGTTCACAATCCCTGAAAGTAGCCAGAGGGGAGAATTTATTACCATATGAGTACATCAAATCAAAGGGATCGCTAGAGAGTGATTAAGTTTTAACATGCATTTGTCCAAACATGAATCCCAAGTGCTTCATTTGTGCTCTGTGTGTCCCAGATTACAAAATTATCAGAATAACCACAGGCAGCGGGCCAAAACTGAGCCTGTCTTTGAGATCCTCCTCTTGGCCTACTATGATCTGATAAGTTGTCGTCAGGGCGTTATGTCAGGAAACAATTCAAGGCCTGTGTGCGAGTGCACTGACATCACACACCAAAATTACAGCAACAAAGATAAACAGGTGTCCTGTAACAGCATGATCCAGCCAGTGTTGTTATTGTGAAGCATGTAACAGGGAGTGGGACAAATTAAATAGAAACAAACTCTGCTGTAAAGGTTTAATTATGCACTTTGCACGGCATCTGACTTGTAACGGTTTGAAAACTCTACATAAAAAGAATCAGGCGTCAATGCAGAAAAACACTAATGACTGGACTTAAAAATGAGTTAAAGTCGACTTTTCACCTAAGGACTAAAGCAAGGACACATGCACAACGCTGGAATGAACAGACAGGCTACAAGAGAAAAGAAGTGTTGTTCAGTAAGCTGGTCAGAGGTTAATGTACCAAAAGTTTTTAATTGAATACAGTGGCATCACCATTTATTCCTTGTGTATTTTTTAACCGAAAAACGAATAAATAAAAAGTAAAACAAAAAAAGAAATGAGGTCAAGTCAATATAAAACTCTGCGCTTTAACCCTCCATTTAACTCTTAAACATCATACTAATCAAACCATCTACTGACCACAAACTTGGATCAGGTGGGTGTTTACTCTTTCCACAATCAACTGTCACCTTTAAGCCTCTGCTGGTGTCCTATTACGAGGAGATACTTAACAACCAGAGAGCACAAGTGGTTTGGTACACCACGGAAAGGAAAAAAAGAACTAGGCAAGCAGTATGTAGGTGACAGGAAACTGAGTTCACAGTTCAGAGCCACAGTGATCAAACTACAGCCGGCACGTCCTCGGCATCGCTTCTCCATATGATCACGTAAAGAAAAGAATCCCGCCTGCCTGCAGACGGCCTTCATCCCACTCACAAATCAAAGTTCATCATTAAACATGAGCGGTGATTCAGAGATCAATGCGTGCAGCATCCTGTGGAGAATACAGTTTGTCTGTGAGGATCACCTGCTGTTGTTGAGGAGTCAGAGATGGACTGGTGCCTCCAGAAGCTCACAGCTGACCTCTGTCTGCACTGCAGTCGATTCAGCCTCTCAGCAAGACCTCCGCTATGCAAAAGACAAACACAGAGGTACAGCGGATGACTTGATAAACTAACGCAGCTTGAACAAAAGCAGGTGTAAAATTGTTTTTTTCAAAAACAGAGATTTCTGATGTAACACACAAGCTGTCGAAGACTGCAGATAGCCATCTGTCAGATTTGGTGGGCTTGGAGGTGGCAATGACATTTAGCACCCACATCATGACACCAGGTGTCCCTTTCATCATCAGTTCTGCTGTGGAAACATTGCCGCCAAAGTTTGACTCTGGCAGCAAGCGCAATGCCTCTGTACCTGTGTATGCTCTATTATGAGGCAATACACTATGACACATACATAATAATGTGCAGTAGAGATGCAGCAATCGAGATATAAAAAGATATACTATGCAGGATTTTTCTTAAAAAACAATATAAAATGATGTAAATGACCAACTGGAGGTGTGTGGCGATGTTTATTTCTGCAGGGACTCTGCCCTCGGCCTGTTTTTTCCTATTTTGCCGTGTCCCAAATATTTATGGGCGTGCAGTTGTGGCACTCAGGTGAGGTTGGAGCCTAATAAAACATTAGCGACCAGGTGCCTGACTGTAACAGTTGGGCCATACTGCCTGCATGAGCTGCTCGGCGCATTGCGGAAGTTGTTGTGTTTTTTTTTCCAACACCCATGTTAACAGGTTAGAGCAGTCACACTACCCACGTGAGCAGCGCTACTCAGGCGAGGCTGCTGCTCAGCTGCGGCACATCTAGAGAATAGGAATCTTGCCTATTTTTACCATGCAACGCTCACAGTTTTCAGCAAAAATATACATTAAAAATGGTCATTTGAGTTCAACTAAAACATAAGAAACTTGCGTTCTTTGACTTGTAGAAATGCTCATGCAGGCAGTGTGGCCCGGCCACATGACGAATCCAAGAGGGGGCTGAAATAATTGTGAACACAGTGTCGAAAAAAAAAACCCCACAAATATATCACAGCGAAACACCAAGCAGACAAAGCTCGTTCCAAAATGAGAATTAATGTGGGGTTGGCTTTCTTTTGCTGGTGAGCACTTAAGGACAGGAAGTTGCAGGCAGTTATTTGTAAGCTTGCACAAGTATCGGTTTTTCCATTAAAACAAATCTTATATTCGATACCATCAGTGTAGGGGGGACAGACAAAGTCTGAATGTTATTTTTACTAGAGATGTGTACAATTAGTTGAATAATTGATTAAACATTGCTACTCTCGCTCATAAGCACCAGAAATACAACTCAAGTTAATTTCAAAATGATTGTGCCATTTTTATGTGATAGCGTTGATCAAATGGAAATTCTTATTTGTTAACTTTTATTTAATGAGGTGTTGTCATGATTTATAGGAAAATGTGCAATAATAATAATGCATGGTGCAAAGTGCCAAACATTTCAGCTGCATCAAAAACATGATTTGGTTATTGAAAAATGGGATTCACAATTTCAAATGGATTTTACAATATATGCAATATTTTTTCTGATGATTAAACTTAAAGATACATTTGTGCTCAATTTTGACTGTTTTTAAATGTTTTCTTAGTTTAGACTAGTTGACTAGTCTAAGTTTAAACGTATATTTGAATGTCAGTGAAGTTAGTCATTATAAACAACCTTAGTGTTTACAAACAGTTACCAACAATTCCTGCAGAGTATACCTTTATTCTCATTATAAAATTCTGTGTTTATGCGTTCAGTTACATTCATTCCCTCATTGTGGGCTGCTGACTCAGTTTTTGGCGCCACAACAATCCCTGGCCTCATGTTACCTCACATTAAAATGATCCACACACAGTTGTATGCAGATTTTAAGTTAAGTGGAAAAAGGGAACATTCATACTGGATCTGGAATCGGCATCAGCAGTTACTCTAAGTTGAGATATCAGAATCAGTATCTTGGGAAAAAAAGGCAAAATTCCCAAATGTGACTTTAAACAAACCACATGCAAACCTTTGAAATTTCCTTTTCTTTTTGGCGGAGTCTTCAGGGGTCTTGGACTCCCTCTTGTGCTGCGGTTTCTGAGGCGTCTGCAGCATCGCCTGAGCAGATCTGACCCAGTCACTGACTGACCTTTTGCTGCCCTCACCAGTTTGGAGAGGAGAGCTCTCAGAGTCTGGTCTGCTCGGAGTCATTGTGCTGTCAATATTCTCACCATCAGAAGCATAGCCTGAGATCTCCAGCTCCGGCATCTGGGGATAAAGTGATAACTATTAATTAACTTTAAAAAAAATATTTATTTGACCCAATTTTGAAACAAGTCAGTTGAATTAATTTTAAAGTTTTAAATCAGAGATAAAATAACAATATATATCAGGGAGATATTTGATATTAAAAAAGGCCTCAGCCTTCAGTAAATTCATTCTGAGTCATTAGGTTAAATAAAATGAATAAACTCAATCACACACTGGGTGGATATGGTACACTGATACACCGACTGATTAATTCACCAGATACGTTAAGAAAACAATCTTTTTTTGCTGCATCACTGCTCACTGCACCTGAGGGAATCAGCACTCATGGAAAAATCCACAAGAAACCCGAGTTCCTGTCATGTGCAGACAAGACCAGCATACCAGGCTCCGTCAGCCAACGTGCTCTCTTATTTGAATCAACTTGACCCTGCTAGGCGGAGTGCCAGCAGACGTCACACTCTAACCAGCTACAGAGAGAAAGGAACACTATGTTCCTGGCCCCGGCTCAAAAATGTTTTCACCCGGCACTGAAAGCATTGTAAGTACACAGCTCTGTGCAGCCTTGTCCACTTAAATGTTTCCCTCAACAAACAGTAGTAAAAAGATGTTTATAGTCCTGCTCTGGTGACACGGCTCTAATCTAGTGAGGAGCCCTGATGTGGTGGAGGTTGTTGACCCAGTGAGCGGCTGAAGTTTGCCGGACCGGGACACGCTTGATTGGGGAAGTGGCCTTCCTCGTTGGCCTTGAGATGCAAAGTCACCCTCACAGCTCCGCCTATCCACATTCATCGCTAGTGCAACAACACAGAAATCTGGCAGACATATACGTCAAGTGAGTCAGACGTACATTTATCTGGAATACTAAACTTTGACTTGGACTGGGATCCCTCTGTATCCTGTTAGATCCGGTTTGATTTAAAATTGGCAGCATTTGAGCAAGCTTTCAAGGCCACAAAGAAATTCAAACTAGGCTGTTCCATTTTCCTGCTCCAATTTAATCAAAATCTACCGTATTGTGGTGCTGTAACAAAATGCCACAAATCCAAATGCTATTCCGATTACTGAATCTGCACTTGACTTATGGGCAATCAAACTGTCAAAAACACAACATGCATACATTTCAGTACAAGCATATTTCAAAAAACTAGGACCCTTAAGAGTCTGTCTTTCTAGTAGGCCTCTGACCACAAACCTCCTGCTGGGTGATCTTAGATCTTGTTTGACCCCAGAGAGCTGATAGCAGCAACTAAAACTGTGACAAGAGGAAGTAGCTGGGTCTGTGGGGGTGATGTCAATCTGTCTACAGGCTTCCTCTTGACATACAGCCTGCAAAAACTCAGAGCTTAATCACAAGATATTGGTTACTTAAATGCAGAGCTGTAACTATCGATTAGTTGTCAGTTATTAAATTAATCGCCAGTTTATCTGATAATTGGTTTGAGTACATTTTTAATTATAACAATAATAATAAAATAATAATAAATAATAATAATAATAATATAAATAAGTCAAAACTCTCTGATTCCAGCCTCTTAAATGTGATCATGTTCTGGTTTCTTTACTTTTCTATGACAGTTAACTGAATATCTTTGGGTTGTGGACAAAACAAGGCATTTGAGTACGTCATTTTGACTAAACGACTACTTGATAATCGAAATATCTGGCAATTAAATGTCTTTCAATTGACTTATCGTTGCAGCTCTATTAGTGAGCAATGTATTTTAAGGCATTGTGCTGATTTCAGTGTTGTCATGATACTGGAATTTCAAACTTCCATACAATAACTAAAAAAAAAGTCAATATCTGATACCACAGGGACATTTTGACATTAAGGGGAAACACTTGATTATGGATATAATAAGGCCATAACAAGACAACAATGACTTTTCCTTTCTTAGTTAGTTTGCAGAGAACAGCACAATGACTTCAATAAAAATTAGTAATAATTCAAACTTTAAATTAAGGAAAAGAATAATCTTGTGGTGGTGCACACATTCAAAAACCCGAGACGGACACAAAATGCAATTAAGTGTAAGTACAAAACAAAACTGTGCCACAAAAGCCTGAATGCAACCAGAGTGAATGAGATGAGTGACAAGAAGACAGAGTGAGTGACTGAGAAGAGGAAGGTTTCTGGCGCCACTGCAGTGAGGTGTGTGTGTGTGTGTGTGTGTGTGTGTGTGTCTGTCTGTCTGTCTGTCTGTCAACTCACTGTCGGAGAGAGGAGAGAGCAAGAAAGTAGTCTCAATAGTGCTGATATTGAGGAAAATTTGGTATTAAAGCTGTTTCGAATAGTCAGGATCAGTATGTCAATAAATCAATATGTTATGGATGACTCAATAGAATAGTGTAAGAACATTAATAAACCGCTATCCCCACAACCGCACCACCCCAGTAATTTGACCACATCTAGCTGATCAGTTACATGTTGTCAATATGAGCTACTACGAAACGCCATGTGCGGTCTTGAACCTGAGCACAACACCTTCAACCACTCCTTGTACATTCTGTCAGTGCCAGCCCGGCCTTTAACAAACACCACTGCTGAATGACTTTCGAGAAGGAACAGTCAATCTAAGTCTGCACAGCACACAGGAGGGCCGACAAAAGATCGACTACTATGATAACAAATATATTTGTCTAATGAAACAGCATGAGAAGTGTGTTCAGTAAACCGCAGTGTGAGCATCATATGACGTGGCTTTTCAGCGATTACTATTATCTATTAATCTGCTGATACATTTTTTGATTAATATTCAGAGAGCAGTGCAAAAAATGCCCATCACAGTTTCTGAGGGCAAGCTTACGTCAATGTACGACTTGTTTCGTCTTATAAACAACCCCCACTTTAGAGAGATTGAAACCATAAAATTTATGCATTTCTGCTTGAAAACTGACTTATTAGACAATAAAAGCCAAATAATTTTCTGTTAAAGCAACTTTTGTCTTCATTTAAGTTGTAAAGTTTCTTCTTCAGGCACTCCCAACAGTTTTAATATCTGCTTTGGATCAATGAAAAATTGGCAGCTTCCTACACACTCTGTCAGCACTTTAAAGCTAACTCAGCTTGTGAACTTTGACAGTTTGGATTATAACCTGAACCTACAGAGAGCATGGTGCTGGTTTGAGCCTGTCAGGGCCTTTCAGGACATGAGGGCATGACTGCAATGCTCCACCTAGTGGCCTAAACGTACAACCAAAACAAAATACATTAAAATAACTAAAACAACACTGATATGAAGTCTCAAAATAAAACACGATGACACAAGTATACTTTTACTTTAACCTGGAACATGTGCAATCACGCCATGTAAGACAACACTGATGGTAAAGCTCATCAAGTTTAATATACGCAGTGCACAGAATTTGATCTGTCTCACTGGACTCTAGGAAAAGTACTGACATTTATGGCACTACTTCTAGGATAACTGCATGCACTGGCAGTCATCTAAACACTTTTAATTAGAAACATACACCAGACTCCTTAAGTCATGTGGAGTTTCAGTGGCTGTGTGGCACCATCTAGTGTTCATTAAAACACATAACACAGTTGAGAAAATGAGTTTTAAGTTACATATACTATACTGTCAGAAACAGAAAAACAAAGAATAAGTATATTTGACTCACATTTGTAGGTTTAAGAGTCAGATCTTCTGGTTTTTCTTCAGCAGACTCTGACTCACAGTCAGAGATCTGTTGCCCACTGTCCTTTTCAACTTCTTCCTCACATTCACCCACATCACTGTCTGTGTCAATAACAGGAAGGTCATCTAAAGACAGAAATTAAATAATGAATGAAAATAATAGGTTTAAGTTTGAAAAATTATCTTAAGTAAACATTAACTTACTAAATTCCTTTATGGCTTTCAACCACATCTCACAGCCTGCTATTAAGTGGAGATTGCTAAACTGATAGGTGTAGTTTGGTAGAGAGAAAATAGTTCCCAGATGAAAGCGCTCACAACGAGGTCTGCAGATTATCTTGAGTGACCAAGTCATAATTTCTGTAAAGAAACATTGCCGTTGAGTTTATCAAATGTATTTTTGGTGCTCTGAGAACCACAAGTCGAAAGCAATGTAGTTCAATAATATTGGCGAGAAAACAGATATATTTTTGGCCAATATCTCCAACACTCAACGACTCACACCAAAACAATCTAGTTTGATAAATAGCACAACAGACAAGAGGAGAAATATGTACATTTGATTTTGGGGAAAACTGTTCCCTTTAATGCATACAAAAATGAAGTGTACAAACAACAGGTTGTGGGGATTATGTGCAGCACTATTTCTTGCTCAGGTGCAGTTGCCTGAATCTCTACTTTTTGCCTGTGACAACTACACTACCTAAAGTTACTGCTCCCAGCCAAGTCTTATATACGAAGTGTAATATGAGACCTAAAACAAAAATCAGCTCTTGAAAACCTGAACTGCACCGTTAGAACAACCTGTCATGTCTCAGCAATGACTTAGCAAGTCTCAACTGACTTTCTTTACCTCTATCAGTGCTGAGCATGCGCAGCGCTCTGGCGTACGACTGAACGGGAGCTGTGGGTCTCCCTGGTCTCTGGGGACGTTGTTGCTGCTGAGCCGCGACTCTGGCGAGACGCTGCTCCTGTATCTCATCATCAGACTGTTCACTGTCGCTGGAGCTCCACGCAATGTGCACTGGGTCCTCATTACAGTGAACAGCGCTGCTCTGCACTAGGCAAACAAAAGAGAACGAAAAGGTGAGCTGTCGGCTATGTTTCAAAACTTTTAACCAGTTGCTGCACTCCCCTTATGGGCACCCAAATCAAGCACTCAAACAATGTATATTACGTGTCCCCTACTCTGCCCTTTTCACAATCTAAATTAATGACAGAATATTTCAGGGCTGGGTGATCTGTATTTTCATGATACTGGAAATTCTAATTTCCAAACAATACCTTGACATACCCAGATATTTGACATCATTTTCAATATTGTTGGGGAAATGTGGCATACTATGTAATTATTTTATTAAAAGATAAATATGACAAGGCTATAACATAACAACCATGACTTTTATTTTCTTTGTTAATAGCAGAGAACAGCAGACTGACTGTAGTAAACATTAACTATAAGAGAGAGCAAGAAGAAGCAGCTGGTACTGGTTTATCAATACTGTGGAAAATGAGTATTAAAACACTTTTAAAGTATTTATCGATATGTACTGCTTAATCAGTATCTTTGAAAGAACTAGTGGGTATTGTTTGAAATTAAATGCATTCCCTTCCTTCTGTGCTTTTTCTTGCAAAAACATTTTTCTTTTCACGAAAGAAAAAAAGCAGATATTAATAGTACAACCCCAATTCCAAAAAAGTTCAGACGCTGTGTTAAACATGAATAAAAATGCAATATTTTGCGGATCTTTATGGGCCTAAGTTTAACTGAATACAGTACATAGACAAAATATTTAATGTTCGAACAGATTTTATTGATCTTTGAAAATATAAACTCATTCTGAATTTGATGCCTGCAACACAAAACAAAATTTAGGTCTGATGCTTAGCACTAGTTGAAATTGACTGTTCAGTCCAAACAAACATTTAAATAAATGCAGTTTTATGAAGAGTGTCATCATTTTAATTCAATACTTAGTTAATTAAAATGACAACATTGTGGATCATGAGTGACTCTCCTGAGAAAGACCACAATATGTTACCAGTGATGGAGAAATACCAATAAACTGCATGCAAATAAATCTAATAAGACAAAACAATGAATTACCAAAAGCAGGAGACTGAGCCAACTTTCTGATGTCAGACAGTTTCCTCCCTGATGACTTGAGCTTCTGCAACAAAAATAAGCAGCATCAACAATGTTAGAGCTGCAGGAGTATTTGCGTGAGCTGTTATCTGGTTATTAATCATTTCATTATGTATCTGATCGTTATCAACCTTCATCACAGGAGTGTCCAGAAAACTGTCCCCACATGTCTCCCAGCTCTTTGCGACGGACACAGAAGAAAGTGATGATGGCTCTCTCCTCACCTTTTGTAAACCATTTTCAACATCATCGGGAAAGAAAACACATTTTATATCTTTGTAGGAGCTTTTACGCTACGAGAATTGGAAAAAAAAGAGAAGAAAAAAAGTCAGGTCAAAAATGTTTCTCATCACTGAATAAAGCAACCGGTTTGATAGCTGTTCATTAACGTTAACCCCGATTCTCATCGTGGTGGCATCAATAACGTATATCAATAAATTACAAACAGTTGTGTATATTGTGATAATAAAGTAAATATCACATCAAAGCAGTTAACACGTGAGTGACAGGTAAACTCCACTCAGCTGTGGGCGGGCAGAGGCTAATAACTTGCTGAAGCTAACTAGCATGTAGCTTAAAGTTAGCGTAAACTTGCTAGCTTTTTAGCTCGCGAGCAGGTTTCTTACCTTTCTGGAGGACATGGCGACAAAATAGAATAAGTTTCAGCTACAGCTGCAGTTTATGTATGTGCACACACAACACTGTCGACTCTAATCCTTTTTATTAACCCATCGTTGTGCATTAGCGGTTTGCCGGTGGGTGCTAACTCAGTAGTTTGTACAGTAACTAGCACCGTAGCTGCAGCTGTTGCTCAACTTTCTTCTTCTCCTTCTGTTGAGTTTATCGGCTGTTAGTGTCCATAAAGTCGCATTACCGCCACCTGCTGGATTCAACCTAAATCGCCACAAACTAAAGATAAGCAACAATACTAATAATAATAATAACAATAATCACAATACCCTTTCCTATCCGGCTCCCTCTCTACCGTAACTGAACTACTTTTTGGACAAATGCACTCCTCGTGTCCTGACTGACCCGTCCATCGTAGCCTCGCGCCGCACACCAGAGCTCGTCCCACCAACACTCTCACGTGAATCTATCTGTCTTCAGGCCCTGACAGTGTCCGTCTCCCTCACTCTCTGTGGACAGGTAGCCTCCCATGCCACATGGTGGCCCTAACACGGACACACTCTGTGTCAGTCCTCGGATGTTTTATAGTGAAGTCGGTTCAGTCAGTCTCCGCCACTGTTACTCAACCTGAAGCAGAGGGGTGTGTTTGATTTCCCAACAGCGTGGACCGGAGGCAGCCTGCGTGTGTGTGTGTATGTGCGTGTCTCTTTCAAAGTGAATAATAAACTACATTTACGTAAGTACTGTACGCAAGCACAAGTTTGAAGTGTTTGTACTTTATTTGAACATTTTTCATTTTGTGGTATTTTGTACTTTACATTCAGAGGCAAATATTGTACTTTTATTCTTGCCACATTTATTTAAAATCAGGGGACTGTACTCTATTATCAGAGGTGTAGGGTGGCTCGGCTGTGACTTCACTTTGTGTGTGTGTGTGTAATTATTATTTTTCTGTATTAAGTATTTGTAGATTCAAATTATTCTTCCAAAATCTAAATCAGCTAACATATGATGAGTTTTAACTATGGATTAGGGTACCCAGCAGTATTAGAAGTAGTTTAAATGAGTCCAAGCTTTATTGGCGGGAACATTAAAGTGATGAGGATGTGACTGCATCATTCATTTATAATGCGTTAATACACAGGGCCATTACGCATTATGAGTACTTTTACTTTGATCACTTTGAATATGTTTTAATCTCAATACTGCCCTCTCTCTGTATTTCCATGTTTGATTTTGTCATATGGATTACTGTAATTCTAAAATGTTTATTTATATCTATTACACATCTTTACATCCAGGAGGGGGGGATCCATCCTGAGTTGCTCTTCCTGAAATTTCTGCAGTCCATTTCCTGATAATACTTTCATACTTAACTTGATCAAAAACAGTATTTTCATTTTGTGGTATTAGTGTTTTTAACAAGGTAAACACTGGAGTACCTCTTTCAACACTACTACCACTAATTTCTGCATTTGAGAAAAGGCTATTAAATTATAAAGTAATTATATAATTATACAAACATATATGTAAATTGCTAAATCATTTCTCTTGCATGCTGTCTTGCCATTTGAGACACACTTAAAGTAGTTAACTTAATTTAGCGCTTACAGAACTATGACCAAGGCTTCCTGCTGCTGCTGGAGTCACATGACAACACTCCCATGGACTCAAAACGTGATTTTATTACAGCAAATCCATCCGAATCTCAACAACTTTCAAATAGCAGGTTAAACATACAAAAAGCTCACTTAACATACTTGTTTTTTTATTAAATATGTAAAAAGCAGGTCAAGTTATTCACAAATAAAATGCAAACATGCAACACGTTTTTTGGGGAATGCATAATGAGTGGGACATGAAAAAAAACATTTACCATTCATTAATTATTGACAGTACATGTTTACATTCCTTTTCATTTACACAATAATATATAACTAAAGCATTATGGTGCACTGCCCAGTCCAATATTAGTAAATGCAATATTAAGAAAGGGTATACAATGTACTTACTGGAATATAGCATGGCGAATTACTCAGTGAACCGACTCTCCCTAAGACCTGCGGCTTCTAAGAAAACATCTGAAATCTGAACAGACCACAAGTTCCAGCTGAGGTTTAAAACTTAAAATGCTGCATCATAATAAGACTACTCCACAATAATGTCTCCTCCTTCCTTATGTTTATGGCATACCAAGATAACTCTATTACCAAACAACCTCGTATGGTGTGAATAACACGTTGCTGAGCACGCGGATTATCTGTCGTTTGTGAGGATAGTTGTCAAACAGTCATAAGATGACATTACACTACATTTTATTCACAATGCATTGACTGTATTGTCCTCCTTCATGAGGATGCAATGCAGAAACTCGCACTATTCCTAAGGCGTAATAATAATAAATATGGTGAGGGTCTATGGACAGATTGTCCAATACAGAGTCAAAATGTCAGTGCAACTTATGGAAGGGGGTTAAATAAGAGCTACTACGAGCCCTTTCAGGGCTTTGCTTATTGCATTCTTGTGATTAATATTGTTGATATGCAAAATAAAATAAAATAAAATAAAGGAGGGAAGCTGGGAAGGTAACACTTGCACTGACAGGTAACAGTGACCTGTCTAAACTTCAGCATTTCATCACGTCTACTGTAGGATTTGAACTGACTTTCCACCCACACAGTCCTCGGAAACTTCTGTGATGGTCTGAGCTTGTTCTGCTGGTGGAGGTCGTCACCACAAACCTGCCACAGCAGTTCACCAAAAGTCACAAAAAACATCAAACAGTGAGCAGAGGGATACAAAAAATAAAATTCAAAAAACCGTGATGGTGCTTCTACGCAGGAGGTTGCTTCATGTGCTCAGTCTTGGAGAGAACAAAAAGAATAAACCATGAGGAAAAAATTAAAATCCTTTAACAGTTCTCACATATTAAAAAGTGGGGTGTGACTGCGGTGAGGGATGATGGCAGTCAGTATTCATCCTGCTCTTCCTGCTGATCATCTGGCGCCTCATCATGGGCTTGCTGGTCCACTTCGTGTCCGTCCCCCTCAGCCAGCTCTGCTCCTTCCTAAAAACAAGGGGCCAAAGACAACTTAACACTAGTGTGACTGAAGAATGCTCCGAGGCAAACGCATGTGATTACACACACAAAGACTGACTTCTTATCTCCTTCTACGGCACAATAACGTCCACATGATTTTACCACCAAGAAAAACAGCACCATCAGGTTTCACTGCTGCAAAAAAAAACTTATCTAACTCTGTGAAAAACAGCCTCCTGACTCCTGTTCAGATCAATAGAGGGTCGCAGACTGACCTGTTCGTCTGAGGCGTAAAGGACCTCCATTAGCCGATCAACAAACGGGGCATTTTCTTCACTCTGCTCCTGGCACAGCAGCTCCACCTCTCGCAGCTTGCTGAAGTAGTAGTCCCTCTCCTTCTCCACTCCTTCCAGTGCCAACTTTAATGTGTTCAACTGCAAAAATAAAAAGGTCATTTAAAAAAAAAACAACAACAAAACTATGGACTTTGGTTACAGACAAAAGGCGACCGATAAGCAGACATAAATTAATCTTAATTACAGAGGAGTAACACAAACTGTTTTGCACTTAAGTGATATGAAAGCATAATTCTGAGAAACTGTTGCATGTAAAAGGACGTAGATAAGGAAGGATTAGATAAATCATTCGCTTATGGCGTTTGGGTTTTTAAAAACATACAAGTTGTAACACTGTACATAAAATAAAGTCATTCACTTTGTTTGGGCCAGTATACATCCTTCTTCCCTGCAAAAAATGATGTTAGTCCAAAAGAAATTTGTCCGATTGGCAACTGCATCAAAACGCAAGAAATTAAATCTGCTGTCCATTTTTAATATCAATATTTATCAAACAAATGTTTTTATGCATGTTTTTTTTTCAATATAACAAACAAACAAGCAGTTTGTTATATTGTCGTGTTAAGGAGAGGAATACTCTTACAATTTGATTTTTTTTTTTTTACTATCAGCCCCTTCAGGTTTCTTGCACAAACATAACAATTCTTGTTATGTTTGTCATTATCTATTTGCCTTTGTCAAATCTTGTGTGCTATTAAATTAAAATTAGATTAAATTAAAAAAAAATATATATACCTTTTTGGGAATCCATATAACAAAAGGCTATGCACTTTGTGGACACTTAAAGGGGCCATTCATGTCTCTGCAGTGATGCATTTTATTAACTTCTTTATGACTTATATCTACTCATTTATGTTTTTTATTTAATTATTTTTTTCTGATATTTATTATTAACTTGCACTGTTTTTATACTTTTAGAGGGAATGTAATTTCATTTTTATCTATGTATACAAATGCATATCTGAAGATGACCAATATTATTATTATTATTACAATTTTATTTAAAAAATGTGTTATTTACTTTCCACAACAGGTTACTCTATAATATTCAGGAGATTTGAACACAATGTGTATCATGTGTGGAGAAAAACAGTCAGTTAATTTAAGGTATACACCAAAATGACAAACCCACTGTCTCACAAAGAAAATCTACAGCGTAGAATATTATGTGAAGTATAATTTAAACAAAAGACAGAGATCCTTATGTGTACAGTTACGCTCAAGAACATTACCACCAGCCTGTTTAATGCCACTCCAGAGGACGACAGACTTTGTTTGTTCTGTAACAGGAGAAAGCTACAACGAGATTGTTTTTTTGTGTTATTGTCCTGCCTATGAAGACATAAGGGGTGTACTTTCTTTTGGTGGGATGACTGTCAGAAAATCTGAATTGTGTTAAAGAAAGCAAACCTTGTTTGCGGGGCCTTAGATAGAAGGAAAAGTATTTTGTTTGGAGTCTGACCAGTAAGATAACGTGCAGTTTGGATTGATCACTCCAAAGATACCGTAATGGTGCTTTGTAAACTAGGGGTTGACCAATACTGGTTTTTCAGGGCAGATACCAATCATTCGTAATTAATGAGACCAAAAAACAATATTTGCAGCCAATATGCATTCACAATAAAAATGAAAATCTGCCTGTCAATATCTAGAATTTGGAATACAACAAACTGCTTCACAAAACTTTGGCCAAACATTTGCTAACGACATTTAAACAAAGTTTCCAGCAACTTATTTTGTAAAGTCAAGTAAAAATTTAAATAAAAAAAATTGGTTTTATTAAGTAAAAGTTCCTTCCATGCTGACACTGTCTTTGCGCTTTTTAATAAATTAATTTTATCAGTCATAAAAATAAAGTACTGATAAAGATAATCTGCAAAATGCCAAATGTCGTTTCCAATAATCGGCCAGGCTGATAATCTGTCGACCCCTATTTTAAACCTGTGAGGTTTGTGTGCATGATAAATAAATAAATAAATAAAAATCAATCAATCATGAAATAAAAGTTAAGCATAAATAAGATGTAAAAAGTGCTTAAACCTGCAATAATTTATTGTTTTCTCTGCAGGTTTATCATTACAAGTAAACCCTTTCACATGGTCATCTGATACATTGTTTTTTTAAAAAACATCGACTACAGCTGCTTTACCTGATAAAAGCTGTCTAAAGTGCACTAGTGACGTGTAACCAGAGTCGTCAAGACTATGTTGCTTAATTGATTATTCTATTGATTGGACCTCAATCTTTAATTTATCAGTGCTTAGATTATCTACTGATCTGTTCAGTCATTTTTCAAG
This sequence comes from Plectropomus leopardus, assembly GCF_026936395.1. Lineage (NCBI taxonomy): Eukaryota > Metazoa > Chordata > Actinopteri > Perciformes > Serranidae > Plectropomus > Plectropomus leopardus. The sequence goes on along the minus strand of NC_142187.1, from coordinate 24,649,030 downwards.
TAAAACTACCATATATTATTTGAATTTGGTACAGTTTCAAATTCAAAACTTTTTGGGGTTTTTTGCTGGCTCCTATAAGTTACAGCTCACATTCAGAATGAATGGTTTCATTTGCTGAAATATGTTGGATCAGACAATGGAGCATCGACACGACATGTCTTTTATTTTACTGAACTATGAATGTGCAGCTCTACATTTTTACACCTGCTCAGCTGCATAAAGTGTCAATAAAATATATTTTGATTATTGATGTATTTTTCTTTATATACTAAATCACAATGGTTGCACATACGGTTTTAACACGGTTTAAAACAAAAGGTAAAAAATCACAGTACAAGTAAATATAGAAAAAAACAAACTTTGGCAGCAATTACAGCCTTTATTTATGTAGATTGGTCTGAATCAGCTTTAATCCCATAAACAAAGCCAAATTGGAATAGATTTTTAAGAGCAGCTGCTGTTGTATGCCAGTCAAACTAGTCATTATGATGAAGAGGTTGTTTGAATGCGAGAGTAGTGTTCGGTGTAAGAGATTTATAAACTGGCAAAAGAAAAAATAATCATGTTTTTACAAGTCACTGCAAAACCAGCAGTAGAGATGTTAAAAATGTTATTTAGTAATGTTTAGTTTCAGTTCTCTGGTCTCTCCTCTTAAAGCACAGTCTCTGTCACTGAAATCTAGATCTGAAACCAGTCAATGGAGAGAAAACTGATCAATAATCAACTAAAGTACTGTTTTCAGCTTCTCAAAGATTTTCCTTGTCCTTGCTGTTTTGGAAAAAAAAAACAACAAGCAAAATTTAACGCCAGCTTTGGCCCATTTTTTTTTACAGTGAAAAGATAAAACGATTAATTGAAAATAAAAATAATCATTAGTTGCAACTTTACTACCATCAGTGGCGGTTTCAAGTAAACATAGTCATTGCTGAAAGCAGGAATGTGAGCGACATGAAGAAAACGAAGAGTTTGATGGTCTTATTGTTGGTTTTCAGTTTCAGAACGACTGTAAACTTTGACATTTGGTTTGCCACAAATAAAAGTGAGCTTTTATTTGCAGCAAACGCGGGTGTGGCAAACACTAACCTGCTCGGTCAGTTGTGTGACCTGTGCTTCCAGTTCTTTCTCTCCTTTGGCAGGAGTTGGAACTGCAGTTGCAGGGATCTTTTTGGCTGACGAGGGTCTGGATGTTGGTGTTGAAGACTTGGGGGTTGTGGCACTCGACCTCGATGCTCCTACGGCAGATAAAAGGTTCAGTATTCAAGGATGGGTGACTGGCAACTAGTGGTAATTTAAGCCTTGCTCAGACTGACAGCGCAGACATTTTTTCAGGATATTCATATTGATTTTAGGAAGTTTGGACAGCTAGAAAATGTTCGAAATGTCATTTTTGCAAGTCTGAATCAAAGCACATTGTTGTAGGTTTAAATTGCTATTCCAATCAGATACAGATGTGTCTCAGTCCAGATGCTCTGGCCCCTCTAATTGGATTTCAAAGTGTCTTTGAACACATCACACAATGACAACACCGAAAGCTATGAAGTGCTGAGCAGATCCAAGCTGCTATCAGCAACATGTAACATGAGAAACAGCTGAAAAAACGCCAAAATAAATTGTTTGGAGGGTGAAATGATGGACCTCCAATTCTCATGCTTTCGCATTGGAAAGAAGCGTCACCAACGTTTCTACGTAGTTATTGACACCATGCAGATAGGTCGGTAATGTCTGGACCTTTGACTGTGTGGCTGGCAGCAGAACAGGCCATAAACCCCGCCCCCGTCATGTTAATAAATGGAACATGGGTCAAACTAAAAAATACACATCAAATCAATTTTTCCCCAAAGATGGTTTCTGTCATTTTAGGTAGTTGTTATCACACAGATGTATATTCAAGTGGTTGTTTTTCTGATAAGTTTGGTTTTGATCCGTCATTTTATGCTATAAAAAGGGGATTGTCATGATTGACAGCTGTGTTTGCCAATACATGTGTCATTTTTGTACAGTGGGGGTAAGTGGAAAAGCGCTGTTCGTCTTTATATACAGTCCCGAGACACAAATCTGATCTGTTTACTTGCAAATAAAAGTGACGGCAGTCTGTCTTCAAGATCTGATTTGAAACAAATCTGATTTGTCTGCAGTCTGAATGTAGCCTTTGTGATTCTCTCACATGAAATGACACAATTTGTCTGTGTTCTGAGTTTAAAGGAAATTGACTTGACATGAAAAAAATACCATTACAGGCAAATACATAAATAATAACTCATGCCTTTGTGTCTGCAAACATTTCACATATACTTGAACAGCAAAGAAACAAAAAAAAAAACTTTTGCAGCATAACCTTCACTTTTCTTTCTGCAGCAGATGAAGCGTACCTGCAGTCGGGGAGCTGGCTGCATGGTGGGACTTCTTTGGCAGGTTGAAGATCTGCTCACCGGGGTCAGGTGGGGGAATGGCATCCTGACCCTGTCTGGCTGCAACTGGGTCATACTCTTTACCATCATAATTGGCATCAAAGAACTTCTTAAACCACTGGATGAAATCAAGATTGTCCTGAAATCTGCCTTTAACCAGTTTCTCCACAGGAATTATCTGAATTGGAGGGGAAACAGAATCAAAATATAAATCCATAGTTTACTCAAAGCACAAATGACCCTGAACAAGATTATACTCACCTTGTCCACATTCATCCGCTTGAAGGATGCCTGCAACAGCTTGAAATTGTGAATGTACTCGTGCTCCAACTTAGCTTGAAACTTGACCTTCTTAAGACTGATGCAGCCAGGAAAGAGCAGATCCATGAACTGGCAATAGGCAGCTCCTAAAGACGTAACAAAAAGTCAGTACAAAATCCCTTGCTTGAAAAGTAGAGTCCAGATATAGGCTAGGATTTATCATGCCTGCCTTTGCACGGCAAGAATCCTCTGAAATAAATGAAAAAAAAAAGAAAAGCCTGGGAGTCTTTTCATGTCCAGATCAATGACCGTGTTTCTTTAAAAACAAAACTATTAAAGAAGTATTTCACTGCTTAAAAGATAAAGCTGGCTGTCTAAACAGCAGAAAGCCGCAAACACTTTTGAAATTGGTGCTGCATGACAGGAGACTACAGAGAAAAAGAAAAACTACAACTACAAAAATGCACGCGCCACATCAGACCAATAATGCTCCCTCAGGTGGTTGATTTTATGTGTCCCTGTCCTTGTCTCTGTTCTGTTAAAGCAATAGCAACCGGCTGGCAAAAAACAATTCTGTATCACAGTTAAACTGTAAGCTAGAAAATGTTTCTGAAAACATTTGAGGCCAGAAATATGCAACAAAGAAACAGAAGCTTGGTTTTTAATTGATTAATTCTGCCCAGGTATTTAAAAGTAGCCTCTTTTGACAATTTGTGGTGATTGTTTTAAATTATAGTATTCTATGTGTATATTATTGCATTTTTTTGTGACGTAACATATATGATGATGGGAGTTGGCTTATAATGGGTTAAATACACACAGACTGTGGTGCTGATTGTGAGCTCATCTCATATCTGATTGGCCTTGCCTGAGTCGACATTATCTTTACATATTTTCAAATTTTCTTTGTTTTTTTATTCATCCTGATAAAGGTCTGATGACTAAAACTTAATAATAAGTAAATGATAAGTAACAAGTAATAGGACGGTGTTAGGGAATACTCTTTCTTTCTCAGCTAAAACAGCATTAAAATATGTTCCTGAAAACATTTTAGGTGAGAAATAGGCAGTGCACTAACATAATCTTGATTTATATTCAATCAGCACTGCTTAGTTTTACAGTTTAATTGGATTTCGGACTGAGTTTAAGAGACAGACTGAGGAGTGGGTTTGCGTCTTAATCTGCTTGTATGCTCTGTTTCCGAAGCGGTGGCATGGGTGGCAGGCAGAGTGCAAAAATGCAGAAGAATGGTCTATAGGTCGAGAAACAGCCCTGAGAGCAAGCGAAACTCTGCAGGATGACGCAAAAAGACGTCACCTGGCAGAGTTTTGCTGTGGGAGAATATCTATGCACTGGTTAGACTGAGGGAAGTTTATAAAAGGTCAACTATACATTACTTTGATACAAAGATGGTTAAAAATCGACGAAGTATCCCTTTAATGCAGGTTCTTGGTGACACAGATTTGAAAAAGAGGGCACTAGCTCAACCTGGTAGTGCCCAAGCCATCAGATAAAACTCACATAAACCCAACTAGAGAGCACGTAAAGGGTAATCTGCATCAAACAAGTAGCTTATACCTTAAGAGAAGAGGCGTGTGTTTGTTTCTGAGGGTGATTGAAATTGGATTACTCTGTCACAGCAGGAAAACACGACAGACTACAAGTTTATTTATAGACAACTCTCTGCCAGGGAGAGGTGAGCATGTTTCTACAGGTTGCTTTAGCAGGCAAAGACGTAATCTGTAAAACAGGCTCTCTCATCTCAAACAGCTTCTTTGACACAAGCAGAGGGTAGAGGATTCAGAGAAATATCTCAAGTTCTCACCTGAGGAGAGCTGCTCCACTTTCGTGTAGTTTAGGCAGAGAATATCGTTAACCCAGGCAGTGATGTCATGCCTGCTCATAGTCTCCTGGGTTATTGAGGTAGAATATACGTTGACCGCCATCCCCCAACTGCAACAGAAAAACAACACTTGAAAACAAAAGCAATGCATCTCGAATGAATGCGCAGTTTCCTCGCTTCTCAGATCGGCTATTAAAATTCTTGCAGATTCATTTTCTGCCAATTGCAGTTGCAGTTTTATAAAATTGTACACAGTGTACACACAACACATATTTTAATGATATAATAATGACCGAAACAACCAGCCCTTTGGTGCATGTTGAAAAATGTGTCAGTGAGTTTGTCGTGTTGCCAGTCTCTGAACACATCAGCTGACGACAATAAGCCTCTGAGGACCAGGGCCAATATTTCAGGAGATCTGCTGTAACAGGCAGATATCCAGGCCAAGACTTGTGTGCATTTCAGCTAAACTCCATACACAAATAAATGCATATTTGGGGTGGAAATCAAAAGTTTTATCACAATACAATATTATTCTGATTCTTTGGACAACAACATGACATTTTGCTCAAATCGCAATTTTTGCTACGATACAATAACAATTTGATTAAATTCAGGGGCCTGTGATCGATATCAGAAAATATCCTCACTGCTGTCTTGGCTGTTTATCATCGTCTGCCTGGTGCCTGGACACCAGCACCGATTGAATGTCTAGGAAGGAGATGAGCTTTGATGGAAATGGTGACACACACACACACACACACACACACACACACACACACACACACACACACACACTATAGGAATTTCAAAACAACGGCGTATCTTAAAGATGACGATATGCATCAGTGTTTTCACTTTGCACCAGTGACAGCGGTGAGAATCACCAGAGGCCCCACGTTATGATATTATCACAATACTTTCAGCACAATATAATATTGTTGCAATTCTAAACAATTTGCAATGACATATAATGTGATGCATTGTGATTTGATCCTTTGTCAAATAAAAATTATGTCTCCCAATGAAAGATTTGTCAGCATTTGCTTTATCTAATAAAATAAAGTTTTAAAAATAAAGTTTCTTACTTTCTTATTTTCATTAATAATTTGTATGATAAAAAAATGTTAATCGGCGTCTGTGTATTTCAGTTCAATTCAAAATTGCCACACAAAATGTTGTGATACTACGCTGTATCAACCCCCCACCACCTCTAATCAATGATAACGGATTATTGATCGTTGAATCCATAAATTAATCCAGACTGATGTACCGTTACACTCCTCCTGCATATGAATGCAGATACATTTTTTTTAAGCTCAAGTAAAACTTTATTGTTATCAGACTACAACCGACGGGTTTTGAGATTACATTTCGGCCAGTGTGTTCCACCTCTTCACGCACACTATTCACCTGCCGCTTCGACGTGATTGGTCAATACCTTCAGACTACAACGGAAATCAGGACGCTTCCAAAATCTTGTCCCGTTGTCTACAGATTCATTCAGATTGCAAACTTTGGCTATCGCTCTTTTAAAACATTGTCAGTACATTCAACATTCAATACCTTTCTACATCTTGACAAAAATCCCCCCTCAAAACTCAAAACCTAATTCTGCAGGAAGGTTTTTTAAGAGTAAATGTGTTGCCTAGTTTCTATCCCTCTTTTCTAAATGTTATTGCTTTTATTACACACACTGTTTTATCTGGTCTTAGGCTATGGTAAATGTATTTATTCATGTTTTTGCTGTTTTTATCTTGACGGTGCGTATTATTTTATATTGTTCCGTAGAGCACTTTGTAACTGTGTTTTGAAAAGTGCCATACAAATCAAGTTTATTATTATCAATTAAAATATATCTTCACGAACTGTGAATAGTGGTAACATACCTTTCCAGTCATAAACCTGTCTTAAATTAACACCCAGGCTCAAGCAGACCTTGTAGGCCCTCTCTGAATTTGTACCCGGGATCCCTTAATCTGATTTTGCCTGCATGATAAATAGAAACTGTCACAAAGTTGGATTAGAAAGATGCTGTAATTTTACCTGCTTGCTTTCAGGGCACCTGCCCGATTTATCTATTTACACAAGGGATATTTAAGCATATTTACAACAGAAGAAATTGATCCTAAAGCATGTGAATGAATAAATGCATACAATTCCATTTGCTAATCTTTAGCAACAGAAACACTGGAAGGCGCCTTGGTTTTTCCACATGTATCAGGTACATCTGACAGCAAAGTATATTAAGACCATCGAAGTACCGGGATATTTTGACCCATTTTTAACAAACATTAGCAATTTTGTTGGCTGTGAAGAGAAAATTTAACTTTTAATCACTTTAACAAATACCTTGTTTGCCTGTCAACATGCATGTGTCTTTATTTAGGTCCCATTTTATAAAAATCTGATTCCCATGTCTTTTTTTTATTATAATGCAACATAAACCTAGAAGTGTTGACCAATCCATGGATGTACCAGAGACCTGGATATAACATTTGAGGTGGGTCCAGTTTATTCCTATGATTGTTGCTCAGTGGCGCATGAAGCCAAGAAACGCTCTGTTGCTGCAGTATGACATGAGCTGGATCATTATGGGGCCCATAGAGCATGCACACTAGAGACTTATGACGGCGGCCGTGGCCAAACAGCTAACTTCAGCTGGATGAACAGCTAACTTCTAGTTGAGCTCTCCACTTACTTGAATGGGGTTAAAATAATTGTATCTTGTGGCTCTTCTAGACAAATGAAATGTTGACGGACCGAATGGATCAAATCCTCAACGTAAAACAACTCATTTTACGGGGATTTTGATGCTCAATAAAATGAATTTACTAATTAACAGACATCTTTTTCACAACATATGACTATGGGGAAAAGTTTTGGGGCCGCATGGCATCACGTGACAGTATAATTACACATTTAGCTACTACAAAAATTGGCTTCAAAGCCCAGAGCTGTTCCTGGAGGTTTGGACCAATCACAGCAGACTGGGCTTTTTCGGAAGAGTCTTAAAGAGACAGAGGGTTGAATACAGGCGTATTCAGCACACCTTATGAGAAAAATTATGTTAACGCTTGTAAACATGTTAGTAGAACGTCAAAATACAGTTATGAATATGAACATTTGTATAGTATGGGACTTTAAAGCCAAAATGGTAACTCTTTCAAACATATATGCTATAAAGCAGTGATACTCAACTTATGGCCCCAACCTATATCTGGCCCCTGATAGGGTGCCGGGTGTCCCACCAACCTTTTTCTAATTCAGAGTAACAAAGTAATTCATACTGGGAATTGTTATAGTGCTTTTAGTATACATAATGTGCCAGACTGCATAAAAATGCATCAAAATAGAGCTTCTTCTTCTTTTTTTTTTTTTTTTAAAGAAAGGGGGCTAGTGGAGGATCCCCTGCACGCCCCAAGAGGTCCTAGCTAAGCCCCTAATGTCCTAAAATCCTAGAAATGTCCTAAAGTCTTAGAAATGCCCTAAAATCATGAAGATGTGCCAAAATCCAAGACATGTCCTAAAATCCTAGAAACATCCTAAAACCCTTGAATCATCCTTAAATCCAACAAATGTCCTGAAATCCTAGAGACATGTATGGGGCTTCATGGGACTCCTGTCATTTTGCAAAAGTGAACTCCAAACAAGGCAAGTTGAGTATCCCTGCTATATGGTGTGTATATTATCATATATAACAAAGTAGTACTCAGTAATAGCCATCATATTTAGCATTAATCAAGTGTTCAGTCCTCTTTAATTCCCTAAACAGAAATGAAGACTGCAGCATAACAATTTGATCTTGACTCAATGACAGGGAACAGCAGGACAGCTGCATTTAAACACCCCCTTTTTACTGGTTTATGGCGGCGACAGATATGGTGTTAAATCATGCTAAATCATCATCATCATTGCTATCCACTAGCCGACACCAGGGTACGCAGGGTATAATAATAACCCTTCAGCAATAAAGTTGGGCTATCATAGCACTGCAGGAGCAGATCCTCGGTTGACTGATTCTCGGGGAAGGAAGGAAGGAAACTGGGCCAGCCGATCTCATGTCAACAAAGCGGATGTATGTGCAGCTAGCATGCTTTGTTAGCCGGGCAGGGATAGCCAGCCGACACCGGGGCAGGGCTGATATTTAAAGAGGGGGAGGAATCGGGCTTGTGCAGCACTTCGCGAGGGGGTTCACACATCAAAACATCCCCTTAAAGACACACATAAAGTGAGAAAGTGGATTATTAAATAGCTGCATGTCATGATGGTAATATCTTAGCAGCGGCACAGGGGCGACGGCGCTGAAGTTAGCTTTCCATTCGTAGCTTCCAATTCAGCAATTAAGGGGAGAGTTAAGGTGAAACGTAATTTTTTATGCTCATCGACCGATTCTCAGCTTTTTGCACCCAAGACTGTGGTGAAAGCACGTTAGATGCTTTAAGTAAACCCTAAGCGTTGTCTGAAGCCCGCCTTCAATTTTCTTAAAAACCTTTATTCTATGTTAAATTCTTTAAAAAAGAGAGATTTCACTAAAATTTTCACATGTAGACCACATTGGGCCAGGTCCAAACCAAAAACCACTATACTAAAACTAGTCAAATCTAAACTAGATTATCCCAGGGAGGCCAAGGATTATTTAAAGCACAATTTCAGATTTGTGAAAGTTTTACTATTTTACAATTACATGAAGATTTTACTGTTGTTTTTTTTTTTCAATTTTGCTATTTTTTTATTTTTATTTTTGCACTTCCACACATAGCATAAAAGTTTCACAGATCTGAAATTATGTTTTACATAAACTTTTTCCTGTCTGGAATAATCAGACTTCACTTGTCTCACTACAGAGGTTTTCAAGAGAGACCTGGTTCAACGGAGATGTAATTTTTGAATTTACACGAATATAATAAAGGTTTCACAAATCTACAAGTGTGGCTTAAATAATTCTTAAGCCTCTCTCGGATAATACAGTCCAGATTTGACTCTCGACATAAAATACATAAAATCTTACTTACTGTATTTACACATATAGAATATACATTTCAGAAATCTGAAAATTGTGTTTTAAATAATCTTTAGCCTGTCTGGAATGAGCGAGTCCAGAATTCACCTAAGTATATAATAATCTAAATGCAAATAAACAAAGTGAAACTTTGCTTTTTGGAATTTTCAAAAAATATAATAAAGGTTTCGCAGAACTGAAATTGTGTTTTAAATTATCTTTAGCCTGTCTGGAATAATTGAGTCCAGATCTGATCCATATAAGTTAGTGGTTTTTGAGCAAGACCTGGTTCAATTTGATTTACATGTGAAAAATGCAGTAGATCTCGCTATTTATGGGCATATTCACACATAGAATAAATGTTTCCCAAAGCTAAGATTTTGTATTAAATACTCTTTTGCCTGTCTGGGATAATCTAGTTCAGATTCAGATTCAAAGTAGTCTGTTAAAAAAAAACAGAAAAAAAGGACTTCTTTTACATTTTCACATATAAAGTAAACGTTTCACAAATCTAAACTTGTGTTTCAGACAACGCTAAGGCTTTAATCAAAGCGTCCAACATGCTGTCACCACAACAGGAGGTGCAAAACACGAGAATCCGTCAGTAAATGTTGCAAATTACATTCCCCTTAACTCTCCCCTTAACTGTTGAATAGGAGGGCTACGAATCGAAAGCGAACTTCGGCGTCGTGCAGGGGCGGCTGCCTGTGTATTCCTGTCATTTAACAAGCGATCCACTCCTCCAGTGCCATTGCGCACTAAAACAGTTCACAACTACGTAGTGGTGCCAGCTAATTTGGGGTGCTATATACCAGTGAAAGAAGCTAACTTGAGAGCGATTTACGCCACATACAGAGCTAACATGACAGCAGACTGAGAGACAACAGGGGAAAATAGCGAATGGGTGCAAAGCAAAACCAAACACACAACGAGGAGGAGGCCGAAATGCAGGTTTATATCTGCAGCAATGTTTCTTTTTATGATTTTTTTTTTCTTACATGACATTAAATGCGGATCATTACACTGATTTACCTGTAGGCGCGCTCTCCCCGCACTGTATTTTTCCTGTAAGGAATGATGTTGGTTCCGTTGTCCGGGACGATGTCGTTGTTATTCTCTCCATTTGGGGAAAGGGCTTGGGTGGGACCGGGCATTTGGGTCTCTAAAATGTTGAACAGATACTCTGTTCTCTCTCTGGCCGGGAAAAAGAAACCAACAGGAACGATGCAAATGCTAAGAAAATGCCGCACCTCCGAGGATCTTTCCCTGCTGTCTGCTTATTCTTCACAAATCTCTGCCCTAATGACGTTGCTGCACCCTGCACCACGTGACTGATGGGGCTGGCTGCCTGTTCCCTATGGTGGGCTATTTTCAGTACACCAAAATACATTGATCACTCGCGTGTTTTAAAAAGCATCAAATCAGATCAATGCTGGTCGCTTTTGAGATGCAGATCATCTTAGTGACAATTCAACAAATGCTCAGAGACAATCATCTGACTTGATTAAAAATGAAGATTCAGCCCACCCATTTTCACCTTCAGATCTTTAGGTGATAACATGATTACAACACTCCAAAAATGAGTTTAAAAAAAAAAAAAAGAGGTACTATATCGATAGAAGTAGTGCTGATGAAAATGATTGCAACAAATGTTATGGGAAAGTAGAGTAAAATAATTTGATTACTAACCACATCAATCAATTAAAATATCACCACAAAAGCATATCAGTTTGTCTACTTAAATGTTTACAGGCTGCAACTACTGGTCGAATAATTTATTTATTGCTTAACCCCCTGAAACATAAAAAAGATTTGATTTCTCTCAAAAACATGGAGAAAATGCAATGTGCAACTTAACAAGACATAGCTCAAAAATTAGTAAAAAGTAACAAGAAAATTAGCTGAAAATAAGCACAAAAAAAAAGAAAATAGAAAAATAAAAAAACAAGAAAATGACCCTCAAGAAATAAAAAAAAACTATATGTAAAAGTTTTTGTATTGTAACATAATTTTAAATATATAATAATAATATATCTAATATATAATAGAATATATAATAATTATAAATAATTATTATTTATAATAATAATTTTTAATTTATTTTATTTTATTCTATTTTTCTTCTATAATTTGTTCAAGTAATCTTGAACAAATTTTCAGGTCAGTTTTTACTAATTTCTCAAAATTTGTGGGACATTTCTCGGCAAGTTTTTCGTTGCCTTTTCCACCAATTTTTTTTTTTTTTTTAATTAAACCAATTCGCTCAGGTTTCAAAGTGTTAACTGACAGAAAGCAGCAATAATTCTGATAATCTACTTAGAATCTTAGAAATCTCAATTGATTTTCACTCTGATGTAAAACATAGTGAATTGTAAAATAATAATAATAATTATAATAATAATCAATATGACTTATGTAGCACTTTTCTATGTACTCAAAAATGCTTTAAAGTAGAAATGAGTGTGAAAATGAGAAATAAGTAAAAATACAAAACAAAAATTGTGTATGGTGCTTCAATTCTACACTAGTATGAGAAAAAGTAATGATGTAAAATATGTATAACATGCTGAGTATGTAAAATGTGTAAAAATTGCATTAAGACATTTTTAAGAATAAATAAATTGGTCTGAGCTTTTGAAATGTGAATATTTTCTGTAATTAAATGACAGATAAGTGTGTGGATTTGTCTTGTTTTGTGTGCTCAACAGCCCCAAAAATATTTATATGTAGCCTACTAAAAATATTCAATTTACTATCATAGAAGCTAAATCATGAATCAATTATCAAATGGTCTGATTTATTTTCTGTCAACCAACAAATAAAAATCGACTAATTTTTTTTTGCTTTAAAATGTGTAGGAATTCACAAATAATAAGTAAGTAAGTAATAAGTAATGTCTGTAGATTTTTCTGTATGGTCTGATCAAGTCTTAATACATGTACCAAAAAAAATCAATTTGCTATCATAAAAGATACAGAAAAATAGTAAATATTCACATTTAAGAAACTGAAACCAGTACATTTTTGAATGATAAATTACTTCAATAATGAATTTACTATCAAAACGGCAGCCGTCAAGCAATAAATTGGTTTATTGATTAATCATTTTGCTCTAAAATGAGTAGGAATTTATAACTATCCAATAGGGATGTAACAATATGGTTTATATTTCATACAAATATCTATATTTACTTCACATGATGTTATCGCCTATTTGTGTTGCACCATCTGTTATTTTTAATTTCAAAAATACTCCTTTTGCTTTGTATCAAATTTATGGCTGAGCAATAACTCCAAGTGATTCAGAGGAAATACTACTGTTTCAGCCAAGTACTGTGCTATATTTAAAGTGAGTTCTCTACTACATCTTACTTTGCTGTATTACAATGAAAATATAAATTGAAAAACTGTGAGAGTGACAACGCCTTAAAACTTGCCATGAATCATTACACCCCAAAAGTCAAAATATCTCTGTGTCAGCAAGAACGGTCGACTCAGCCTGACTTTATATGAACATGGTTAGTAATCAGTGATTTGGAGCTATGACATGTGGACCAGCAGGTCGTGTATAATAGAAAACCGATTTGATGACACAGCTCCATAACAGCACTGAGCCGCTGCAACACAGCTGTGGTTTTTAATACAGCATGATGAAGTTTGTCCAGCCAATCATACGGCCTCTAACGATGATGTGGCTTTACCGTGACAGCAGAGGCGTCTGGGAAAAGGTACGGCGTATTCTGTTTTACTGCCTTGATTTTTTGTCATTTTGTCATTTTCGCTGATTTTTGCTTTATCCAAAAGGCTACCTTCTATGACAGCCCTTTACGTTTTTATGTAAAATTTAAAAACAGAGTTAAGTTGGAAATTGGCACCAGCCACCAAATAAATGCTATTAAAATATGCAAGTGGCTGCTAGATTTGTTTTATTTGCCAACCAAAAAAAAATAACGGTGGTTTATTAAGTGGCTGGTAGATTTCGGAATCCACCAGCCATAGTGGCAGGTGGACAAAAAAAATAATTTCAAACCCCGATGGCTATGCTGAACCCCTGTGACATCTGGTGGCACCTTTAAGTGGTTGACAGAAATAGACCAGTAGCAAGTAATGTTGCTACTGGTCAAAAAAAAAAACGTATTGTTTTATTTTTTTATTGTTTGTATTTGATTCTTTCTTGCTTTCTTTTATATGTCCTTGTGTGTGAAGCACGTTGTAACGGTTGTTTTGAAAGGTGCTATGTAAATAAGGTAATTAAGTAAGTTATGCTGAGTGCTGCTGTGTATTTGACAGAGTTGGTAGTTCAGCATGCCAAAAAAAAAAAAAATTACAGCTATACTGAACGCTTGTGGTATCTGGTAGCATTTTGCACATCTGAATACTTCCATTCAAATATATACTGTATATATATTTTTGGTTTCAATATTACTTAAAGGGTGCTGGTGCTGGTATCATAATAATTTTAAAAGATACCCAGCCCTTGCCAGGTCACTTGGCAAAATTATTTTGTTACACCTTTTATGTTTCTTATGATGCAAACTGATCAAAGCCCTGCCTCTGTAGAAATAAATCATCTTCTTAAAGCCTATTACAGGTCTTATCAACAAAGATTTAACACTCCAGAATGCACATCCACGTCCAGCTGCAGTGGCAGCAGTTTAAAACAATCCATCTATGCTTTTAAAATTGGTAAAAGGATGTCTAATAGTCACAACATTTGGTCACCATCTGTGTGCTCAGTTTCAGCAGCTCCTCTGGTGCCACCATCAGGCCAAAGCTGAGGCCTCCGTTTACCTACTACTTTCTTATGAACTTTTACACAGAGCCTATAGACAGACTGATCTCTGATCTCTAACAAATCTGACGCAGAGACAGTTATGATAAATGAATTCTGATTAATTTTACCCAATAATATTGACCTACATTATAAGTTTTGTCTTGCAGTACCAGTTAATCTTATTTCAATGCACCTCTCAGCCTATTATGGTTACTCAAAAGGATTTTCATTCTCCAAACTGTAAGTAGAGTCAGGGCTTGATGAAGTCGCCTTCTGTTAAATCTTTGCTTTAAAGATATTTCAACATGTATTCCAAATCCAACAGGAATTCACTGTGAAATTATGGCCATAATTTACACCATCGCGCTCATTTTTCAGCTTAAACTAATCACTCTGGAGCTTTAAAAAGTCACATGTCAGCAAAGTGGATATATGTGCGGCAGACCACATATTTGGCTGCAGTAGTAGTACTAAAATGTGCTTTTAACCTACTCTTTTAACCCTTTGAAACCAGGATCGTCAGTTTTCTTGTGCTGGGTTCGGACGCCTCTCACAAGCTGTTTAATCCTTTGTTAACCTTGTTTGAAAGTTGACTGATTCATTTAAAAACATGATCAAATTGGCAACTTTTTTTTTTAAAGGGGAAGAGGTTTTTTTTTTAGAGAATTATCTTTTTTTTTAAATTTAATTTTATCTTATTTTATCAAATAGGGAAAAATGCCCTGAAAACAATCTCTAAATATTTTCAATTTTCATCACTTTTGTGGGATAATTTTCTTTTCTTTCTTTTTTTAACTTTTTTTTTTTTTTTTTGCTTAATTTCAGGTAATTTTCCTGCAACTTTTTACAGATTTTTTTGCTCAGTTTTAGCCATGTCCTCTTAAATTTCTAATTGCCATCTTGAAACCTATTTGTTCAGGTTTCAAAGGGTTAAGTGTATTTGAAATTTTGAAAATGCTAGAAATAATCAAGGCAGTGGCATAAATGCAGTAAATCCATTTTGTGTGGTTAGTATGGAAGAACATATATTCAGGATCCCCTGCCTCTAATGGGTCAAAAGTACACTTACAGAAAAAAAAATCTGCAGAGCCAAACACTGGGCACAAATGCAGGCTAATCACATTAAATGACCAAACTTTTGACACTAAAAATGTCTGCACTAAGAGCCAAAAGCATGCTGTGCTACATTTCTGCTACAGTTATGCTAAAGGCCCTTTTAGACTGGAAAGTGACAATGGTCTCATCACAATCATGCAACAGCGAGCACAGAGGTCCGCTTTGTATCTGGTGACATTCCTGACAAACTTCAGGGGCAGCAGGAAATCAGGAAATTCTGTGCTTATTTACATGGGCAGTAAACAGCTGCATCCCACACTGTGCCACTGTTTGGTTGAGTGGCAGGCTGCTATGAAAACAAACTTGCCACTTCACAGTTTGATAGGCCTGTAAGTGTCACCAGGGGTGAAGCATGCATGTCCTGTTTAAAATAAATGTTCAGACTATGAAGCTTAGGAATTAAATATTTAAGTATGAGGCCATAAAACGAGACACACGTGGCCTCTTGGTCTGTTTTTAATTTTGCCCTCACCTGCAGAAGGGTTGTCCTCCTTGGTCTTGACAAAAGGTTAGCACTTATATCAAACAGATGGAAGGATTTTTACAAAAATCGAAACATAAGTTACTATGTGCTTAAAGTGACAGACCCCCCCCACAAATTTTTTTTTTTTACCTGTGGTGTCATTTATCAGTCTAGACTGAAATGTTTGCATTCTCTACAATATGATGGAACTAAATAGCACTTGGCTTGTGGTGCTCAAAACACCAAAAAAAACACATTTGAAAAACTCAACAGTAATGTCTCTTTGCAGAAATCATGACCCCGTTACTCAAGACAATCCACAGATGTTGTTGTGAGCAGTTTCATGTAGGAACTGTTTTCTTTCTATGGAACTTCTCCCGCCAACTGTATCACTGTGCAGAAGGAAGCGTTCATCTTCTCATGGACAACAGGCTCAACAAGGTGTACAAGGTCTGTTTATTATCTTTAGGTAACCGGGTCATGATTTCTGCTTGCCATATTTGAAAAGTTTTTTGGTTTTTTGCGTTTTGAGCAGTGCATGCCAAGTGCCATCAAATTCCATTAAAACCCAGAGAAGGCAGACATCTCTCCGGTTGATATCTTCAATACAGGTTGAAAAATAGCACTACAGACAATTAAGAGGGGGTCCCTTTAAATATATTTAACTGGCCAACATGGTGCTTTGCCAGATGACATTGCACTGTGTTGCAGTAAAAAGTGAGTCAGGTTCCACGTCTGAAATGAATTAGGGTGCTGCATTTAATGTACACAGTGCTACGGTCTGTCTGAGCATGGCTTTAAATGATTCAAGACTGTTAAGGTGAAACTTTGGCAATAGAAAATACATACTATATATGCAGCAGGCCTTCCTGCAGAGGTAAATTTAAAAAAAGACATGTCAACCAAATCATTTGTTAAGTCCAGTGCTGGATTTTCAGGAAACAGTGACCTCAATGCGTGTACACACCACTAATGTTGTGCTTTTGTGTGATATAAGTGACTGGGGTTAAATAAGCTATGGTAGAAACAACTGTCCAGAAAAACATAACGCAAGCAAGCTTTTGATAACAGCTGTGTTTTGCATCCTTGCTCATGTTGCTTCTTTACATTCTCTGTTCATGCTGGTCAGCTACAATAAATCATTTGGGCATAAGCTCATCCATTAGAGGAACACAGAGCTGTGCTTGCTCTCCATTCACATTTCACCAGGCTTTCTCTGCACTGTTATGTCCAAAGTCTGGCCCAAGGGCCAATGGTGGCCCACAGACCAATGTTAAACAGCCCTTGGCTTGTCTTTCAAAATATACTATGTGATCAAGAGAATATTGGTTAATCAAGTAAGTTTACTTGGCATTTGTTTTCATTACGCCCACAATGACATGACAAGCACACAGTTTGTAGACATGCACCAAGTAGGAATTATGTGGAAAAAACTGATGTATTTTTTAACAAACAGATGGTAAACAAGGTAACGAACGGTTACCTAACACTGGATATTTCCTGTGACGTAACAGATATGGCCATGGCAGAAAAGCATTAAGTCATCAGCGAGGGCCGCCGCTCTCAGGAGTGATGGGAAGTTGGACACGTTTTCACTTAAAGATGCAGCAGCTGCATTGTGCTGTTTTTCTGATTTTTAAAAAATGTATTTATTATTATTATTTTTAGTAACCCATATGATGCCAGAAGCCACTGGCCCCCATTTCAAAAAGTTTGGACACCCCTGCACTAGTGATGATAGCATCTCCATCCAACAGACACAGCACTCAAAAGCAAGGAGGTCAGTGTTTCTCTGAATCACAATTTGAGCAGGTTAAAGTGTTTGTTGCTATTCAGGCTGCTTAATAATTTGTAAATTATATATTTAAAAGGGGACAATGTACATTAATCGACAAACGTAAATGCACCCAAGTTAGCTGGGGGGATAATTTTCATTGGTAGCCCGTTGCCTGATGTTATGAGGCATCCTAAAATAATAATAATAAAAGAAATGCAATAATAACAGTAATATTCTTCACAAAGATCTTTTTTTCAGAGTCAGGGCATGCACAATCACTTTCACCTCAAACCTGAACAAAATGAAGGCAGGGAGGGCCAGGACCAGAGAGAGGGATGCAATAATCTCTCATATCTTACACGATATCTTTAAGATTTTCCTTCTATTACACGTGTGTTGAGAAAAGTTTTCATCGCCATGAGAAACAGAGGAACTGAAGAGATTAATGGTCACCCCCCTCTTCTTTTCGCCTGTCCCCAGTGTACGCCACTGCTCAGAAACAGCCTTAACTGTTGAAAACACCCAACAGTTTCGCTAATTTCTTAATTTTATAAAGCAGCTCTGCAACGAAGCAGCTAGCAGCATTTGGTGTCGTGAATTAAGCTAACTCAGCGTCGTGTTGGAAATGACAGTTGAATGAGAAACAATGATTGGAAAGCAAGCTAATACACAGTTAAACAATGGGAAATCAAAAGAGAGAGTGGTTTAACCAAGTTAGACGTTACTTACAGTGACGGTGGTACATCTTGTTCAGCTAACCGCCAAGTTGCAGTAAGCTAATTTTGTTCCTACCAACACTTTGAACGGTGACAGCCGACATATGCCCTGACCCCGGGTACCATCACCGTACGAACCACCGACACACACGTAAAAACGCGCCGGTTTTGGCATTTACACACCACATTGCACGTCTAAAAATAGAATAACAGACTGGAAAGGTTCGGCAAAACAAATGAGACTTACCAGTGAACTCCGATCCGCAGGTTACAAGGTGTTAAAAAAGCTGTTTTCCGGCTGAGTCACCCCACCCTCAAACGCCCATTCTTACTACACGCTGAGCGGAGAGCGCCAGTTGATTGGGCAATGCGTCATCGGTGAGGCAGATGATTGGCTCGTTTGTGACATCTGTTGTACGTTTGACCAATCACGGCCTGATGCGTTGATCATTCGGAACATCCGACAGCTTTCCGTCTTGTCGCTCCGTGTCACATCACTTTCACCACAAAGAGACTGTTATTATTACACTCTATGACAGAGACGCACAATATTTTCACAAATTGATATGTATTGATGTGTATTAAAATGATTTTTCTTCCCATATGTATATATACGCGTATACATCTAAAAAATGAAATACAATTATGAAATATTTTATTTGCCCAAACTAATAGAAATGTAAAATGGACTCAAGGCACAACAGTTTATTTATTTTTTCTTCCCAAATACTAAAATAATGACGTAATAGACGTATCTCAGAAAAAATAATTATGAAATATTTTAATTTCTTATATATAGTCTCATACAGTTGAGAAACCTATCATTGCAAATTAAATTATAACATTATATATATATATATATATATATATATAAAAGTAAGTAAGTATAAAAGTAATATCTGAGAAGTGACTGTTCCAGCTTCTCAGAAATGATTATTTGCTGGTTTATTTGGGTTTGGGACTGCTGGTAACACAAAACAAGGCATATAAAGAGGTCACCTTGAGTTCTTGTCAATTTGTGATTGCCACTTTTTAATATTAATGTTTTAATTTTGTTTATTTGTGTATTTATGGATATTTTTCAAACCAAATCACCAATTGAAATATATATATATATAAAAAAAATAAAACTATATTTTAAAGAATGAGAATATTATTTTTGTGAACAATACAGGTTTAGATTAACTGTAAATTAAATTTGAAAAATTGTAAGAAACATTTTCCTGCAGGGGTATGAATTTCAAGGGTCTTGATGAGACAGTAACTTAAAGGTTATTGTGAAAGAATGGTTCCTATTTCCAAATACATTTCTACTGTTCGAAACAGGGGAACATAAAGTGCACAAATTTTGCATCTTTGATTTTGCAAAAAACTGATTTTCTGCTTCTGGCAGAGCTGCATTCCTCATGTTTTAACACCAGGGAGCAGTCACGCACCAACAAGACAAAAGATATCTGTTCGAGGCTCAGTATGAAATTCATCTCCCTTATAGTTGCTTTGCAAACTATGCTGATGGAGTGGAGGAAACATGGACCAGATAAATAAAGGACATATTGTGAGCAGATTGTGATAATCATACAAAGACCTGATGATTGATGCTGTAGATCCATCTTATAAATACTCTTTGAATCTAAAAAAAATGGGCTTGTGGGAGTGTCCTCAAAACACTGATAATAATGGTAATAAAGACTAATATAGTTAATTCATATGCTGTTAATATTACCTGAGTCTGAGAGCCAATTTCTCCCTCCTAATATTCACATGACGGTGAGATTCAGTGCTGGATGGCTGCTTTTATGTTACCTCAGATGGTGGGTTTATATGATGAATTATAGACAATAGGTTGAGGGCAGCCAACGGTGCATTTATGACAGATAATAAATGTGCGCTGCCAAACCAGGCCAATTGAAGTGTGCCGGTCTGGAATGGAAAAAGGAAAGAAAAAAAAGGAGTTCATAGGCAAAAAAATGTGATATTGTGTCAACACTTTATTATGCATCACCACCATGCAAAATCACTGCTATGAACTTGCTCAAAAATCAAACTACATATATTTCACACATTTATGATTTTAGATTGGCTTGCCACTTTTCCCCAAAAGTGACTGAGTAAAGTTTCGCCCACACTCGGAAAATACATCAAGAGTGTGTTTGTGTTTGGTGTGCAAGTCACACAGAGATTTATGTGTGAGAGCATTGATGCTAACAAATGAAACAATGGCAAATGATCGAACCTTAATTCATAAACCATTGAGAGTAAACACAATTTGTTCAATGCCCTTACCAGTGTAAACCTTTGACTTTGAGAGATTTGGAAGTCTCTGAGTTACATCTTTTTCACTGTACCAATCCATCTGATATTTAACCGACAGTTTATATGTAGACAGTATACATATTTATTATTCCCCAGCATCAGATTTTTCCAGTGAAGCTATTTCTGTTGAACAGGTGTGTTTTCTTGTTAGCTACATGCTGCATTGACAGTTTGAATGAGCTCCTCTGAGAGGTCATCCAATCAGCTAAGGCATGTGTGCACTAATGTATCAAATAAAATCTGATCGGCCTGCTCCAAAAACAAAAAAACTATGACAAAAGCCACTCAACAGCAACAGTAAGAAATCAGTGGACTAGTGGTTAAATCTGGAGTTATACACTTATAAAATATTGCATTTTTTTCATCTACAACTTCAACTCCAAAGCAGGTTTATATCTTAAATCAGAAGACAAACAAACACTTAAACCTGGGTCACCGTTTGCAGAAACATGAGAATTTGAAAGAGTCAGGTTTACCACCCTGAACTAACAATGTACATTTGCTTGACAACTCATATAAAAAAAAGCTAAAAACTAAGAAATAATTCCCCAAAGTCATGTGGTTTTTATGGCACCTGTGGTGTAATAGACAGCTCACTAGTTAATCTCTTTACATCAGCTCACAGTATTACCTTAAATATGTGGTTGGTTAAAAAATATATCTTTACATAAATGTATTCTATGGTTGGATTCAGCCATTTATTCAACTCAAAATCTTCATATCTTCAGTGCTCTTTACCGTCGGCCCAGTGTTGTCTCTACCAGTGTCGTCTCGTCCAGTGTTGTCTCGTCTTTTACTATTGTTGCTTTTCATATTGCTCACCTGTTCAGGATACAGAACATGTTAACCCAGAAAACCGAGGCAAATTGGCTGGATTTCTTTCAAAAAACACGGGAAGAAGGCAATGAGCAATTTAAGAAAAAAAATACCCAAAAATAATCTCAAATTTAGTAAAAATTACAAGAAAATTACCTGAAAATTAGCAACAAAAAAAAACAGCAATACAAAAACAAACAAACCAAACAATTGGAAAGTAGAATTATGATCATTTGAAATATAATTCTCCAGAAAATCTTCCCTTATTTTTTTTAAATACTTTTTCTTAATCTTCAAATTTCTTGCAATTTCCAAGATGTTTTTTTGTTTTGCCAATTTGCTGGTTGTCTTTTTACCCCATGTTTTTGAAATAAATATTTTTTTGTGGGGAGTTTACAGGTTTTAATACTTGTTAAAACCTTCTAAAAAAGATGAGAAACATTGTATTAATGACCAACATGCATGCGTGGATTATGAGAAAATTGGCCCCTGAGCACAGATATTCAAAATTGAATTTGAATTAATTAAGCATCTTTTTTTGGTTGATTTGAGTCTTTGTGGTTGTTCTGTGTCTCTTTGTGGCTGTGTGTCGCTTTTTGTGGTTATTTTTGTGTCTCATTGTAGTTTCTTCTCATCTCTTTGTGGTCATTTTGAGTATCATCCTGGTCAGTACCTGTTCGCTTGAGTGAGTGATTTTGCAGGTGAAGGCCAAGGGGGTCCCTGACATGTATGGCCCCTGGGCCTGTGCCCACTATTCCCATTCTGTAATCCATCAGTGCTTACATGCTAGAATAAAAAGTCTAACACCAATTATGAACAGGATACATTTCATTGTTTCAGATACTTACCAGTCACCAGGACTAACACAGTCACTGCTGCAGCGTCACCTGCACCAAACAACCAAAACGCATGCAGCAGATCAGAAAAAGCATAGACAAAGTGTAATCTAATAATTCAGACCACATCATCTTCTATTTACAGTCCTGGAAAAGTAGAACTCACTATGCACGCTTTGTCTGGTTCCTGCCTGTGCTTCATTAGCTCCTCCAACTTGAGCTCGTTCTCCAACTGCTGCTCCAGATCGTTCTCGAAGCTCTCCTCCTCTGCAGCGCCGGCACTCCTGTGAAAACAACAGGCACTTTAAAACACGACACAAGACCCACTGACGTGTAATCTTTTATAACAATTTGACTCACATCAGTGGTTTAAAGAAATGTAGGGTATGATCTGATGTGTAAAGTATTTGGCACAAATGTATATAGAAAACACAGTTAACACTACTGGGAAAGCTGGCAACAGAGCAAATAAACTGCCAAGAGAAAGCAGCTACAATGGACGAGCCTAGAAAATGTAGCACAAGAAACAAATTACAGTAAGAATTTTGATTGTACAGAGGAATTTTTTGCCACTTGAAGATGTTTCAGGTCATATTTGGTCAGTTGTCCAAATGGTAGATGTTCACAATTTTTTTTTTCACAGGTTCTTCTTTCCATATCTATGTGCATGCTCTCCTACTAAAGCATCTTACATTAGATCCTGTGCGCAACTGGTGATGACACATCCTGCAGTATATCTGATAAGTACCTTGGTTTATATGTGAAGAAAGGATCCGAAGAGGTTGCAGCCAATAGGTCACCACGCCCAAAGTCTGAATCAGCAGTGCTCTCAGTCTCACTTCCACCCTCTGAAAAAAAAAACATTTTAAAACTGTGATATAAAAGAACAGAAAGCAAAATACAACATTTTTCTATCGATTTCTACCTGAATTGAGTTCTTTGACCAGCGATGACATTGTGTTGGTGATTGAGTCAGCAGCAATGAGCAGGTCGTTTCTCAAATTTCTCCTTGGACCTTTGAAAACACACAGACAAAAAAAAGTTTAGCTTCCAACCAAACTTTCCATATCCATAACTGAAATGCACGCTTTTCTGTGTGTGACCGTGTTACCCTGAGCGAAGGCCTCCTGAACGTCCCCTCCCACGCCCATGAGTGAGTCCTGAGGTGTGTGAGTTGGGGTCGTGCCAGCAGAGTCCGAGAGGATTGGTGTGGGGATCGGCCGGCTGATGGTGTGACTGGGGGAAGAGCGTGGAGAGCCGGGACCCTGAGTCTGCAATACAGACGCACCGTTTTAGATATACAGATAGACAGATGCACTTTACTGATCCCAAAGTAGGACATTCTGGTGTTACAGCAGCAGGTTATCAAGGCATTGCATGGAAACAGTAAATACACAGTAAATTTACATAAAATATCAGATTTTCACTGCTCGATTATCATGGCCAAAAGGGTTCAGGATAAGAATGTCACTGCGATATCTGCAGAAAATTGAAAAATAATAATATAATAATGATCAGACAAATAATTGGCAAATGAATAAATTACACTCAAACCATGTGTATGTGAAAAATCAACCAGATGGCGTTGGGGGAGGAAGATAAAGCTAGAACGGAAAGAAACAGATATGACTTTTTTAAAGGATATTTTGGGGTATTTTTCATAATTTATTGAGAAACAGATAGTAAAGGGGAGACAGATGGGGGGACCTGTAGCAGAGGGCCGGACTCACACCCTGGCCACTGCAGTCAGGACTCAGTCAGGTAGTGCTCTATGTGGTGAGATACCAGGTTACCCTGAATTCTGAACACAATATTATGGTATGTGTATTATTAACATATTAATATTTCATATTTAAGGCAAAAAGGTGTAAAATAATTAAGTTTGTGACCCAGCCGCCATGTTGGATACAGTCAACCGAAGTAACAAACACGGCCTGGCAGTCTGATCAACTTTTGTATTTTACAGTCAAACAGTACACTACAGTATGTGCCTGAAAATGTGAGATAAGACATGCAGAAACAAAATCTCGATTATTTGTTCAGTATTGACTAATTTGACAGACTCAGCAGTTCAGTTTTTCTTTTTTTTCATTTAGTGCTGTGTAAGCAGTACAGTTTTTTTTTTTTAAGTTACCAATTACAGCTTTTACTTGTGCCACTGTGTTGGTTACCAGAAAACCCACGCTGTAAGAAAAACATACCATTATCTCGATAAAAGGGCTTCTTTTCAAAGCAAGCTTTCAACGGGCAATGCAACAAGTGTTGTTTTTTGGGGTTTTTTTTCCCAGTGCTCAAATCACAGCAAAGAATCTCACATCAAACTCCAAAAACAGCAACAAATCATTCACTACAATAATTTTTAAGGCAACAGAGGAGTTCATCTGTCCTTAAAACACACCACAATAGCTTTACAAACATTGCACACATGCTAGAAATATGCAATTTGAGTCATAAACGGCATTTTCAGTATTTTTCAAATACTCAACACGCAGTTAAAACAGATTTTCTCTCTCAGGGCTACTCCAATTATTCCCACAGACCAAACCCCAAGTTGGTGCCGTCTGGTGAACACAATGTATCTCTAACTTTGAGACACAAAGTTTTCACCCAGTAACAAAGTATTTACTCCAAACATGCAATAATTTTGAACCCAAGCACAGTTTCAGCCTCTTTTTGCTTCACAGTTTTCACACTTACAGCCTGTTTCCGTTCTTCTTCCAGCTGAAAAACAACATTTTATGGCTCATGAAACAACAACCATAATACTTTGGGTATTTCTAAAAGAAAATCCAATCAGTAATTCCTCCAGGACGTGACAAGCATGTGGCTTCCTCATGCAAGTTTAATGGATTAACATTGATCCTTTTAGCCTAATTAGATTGATATCCTCCCCACTTAAGCCAGTATAGTGAGCAGTTCATGTCGGCTTTGAGGAACTCCCATGTTGTCGACTGCAGAAGATATTCTTGCAGCAAAGGTTATCCTCCTTAGAGGGGGGGAGACATGTTGTCACATCAGGTGATGGAGCATAATCCCAAACTCAATATCCTGTTCTTAAATCGCCTGTACGGACTATCAGCTGACATAGCTAATCAAGGCAATGTATAACATACTTATACATATGAGAGATGATATGAGAGATGATCCACATGGAAACAGATGGCATTTGGAAGAAAGATCAAAACAGCATTGGAGTCGGCTGTCACTCATAAATCAACTGAGTTGTCTTTGAACAGGACTGACACTAAACAACAGCTAGATAAGACATTTCTTCTGATGCTGTTAAAGGTTTGTTTAAAAGGTTGTTTTTTTTAATTTGGATCAGAGACCTCATTACAAAAAAATATCCGAACTGCTCATCCTGTCTTGACAGTAACAGGATCCCTCATCCATACTTCATAATTATTGGAAATCAATATTTGATATATTTTCTGTGTTTTTTGGAGTCAAATTATTATTAGAACACTTTTACTTTTGCATCCTGAATTGCTAGACACATTGTCCTTATGAAGTGTAGCAGGAGGCTTCTCCCCCAGTGGGCTGGAGAACTTGTAAAATGTTTAAAACTTCGAGAAAATAAAGTGTAGGGGTCGACAGATTAGCGGCCTGGCCAATTATTGGAGCCTATATTTGGCTTTTTGCTGATTATCTGCATTGGCGTTTTATATTAATGATCGCCGATTAAATTAATTAATTAAAAAGTGCAAATAAAGTGTCAGCATAGGAGGAACCTTTAATTTGTAAAACATCAGGGAGCTGTCTTTATTAAATTTATTTTTTTTATTTCGTTTTTCACTTGACTTTACAAAAATAGTTGCTGGGAAATTGCTGTATTTGATGTTGAACGTTTCAGTTTTGATTAAACATTTGTTAAAGGCATTTAAACAAAGTTTTGTTATGGGGTTTGTTCTATTCCAAACTATAAATACTGACAGAAAGATTTTCTTTTTATTGTAAATACATATCGGTTCCAAATGTCAGTTATCAATTTCATTAACCACTAATAATCTGTATCAGTATCAGCCCTGAAAAACCAATATTGGTCAACTCCTAATAAAATGTACACTGGGTGGCTCTGCAGGTAAACTTTATAGAGCATGGCAACCATTTTGGACAAATATGAAAATGCTTAAACTGTGTTCTCTTCCATAACTGATTCTCATTCAAAGCAAATTACAGTAGCTATAGACAACTGTGAGTAATGTATACATCTGTTTCTTTGCATGAATATGTGAGCATTTATATTTACATTTTGATTTAATTTTGATTTATTTCACTGTTTGCATATGTGTGTCAAAAATGTGTATGTGCGCATGTATGCATGTATGCATGTATACATGTATGCATGTATGCATACATGTATACTTTAATTTTAATTTAATATAACTTGCCTGTCCATTTTTCTAGGGGGCTATCAGAAGGACAACATGCAAGCTTTTGTATTCCTTGAAAACAAGGAAAATATTATTTTCAAGAAACAGAGCTTATTTAGCCTATTCTAAAATAAGATAGGGTTAGGAAATATGTTTAGCGTGTAACACTAAAAATCCTAAGTGATAAGATAGGATATCAGACTCAAGAATTTTCTGCAATGAGACCCCCAGTGAGTAAAATACTAAAACAGATATTTCATCTACGGCTCAAAATCTTAAATAATATAATGTGAACGAACTCTAAGCTGCCGAGCCAGACTCAGTGGCTAAGGGAGGTGATGCAGCATCTCAAACTTGAGAAACTGAATTACATTAAATTGCTCCTCTGATAAATATCTGAGAATCTGGAATCCTTTCATGGAGTAGATTTTAGCTAAACTCTAACCTCCCACCTTGCTGAATATGAATGAATAACGTCACATTTATCTACCTTCTTGCATCTTTTTGTAGCCAATCACAATGGGATAGATGGGCCTTGACTTTGCATGTTCCTGTAAAGTTTCTGTCGGTGTGTGAGTGAGTGAGTGTCTGTATATGTGTTCATGTACACGTATGTGTGCACAACTTTATGTATGTATTCATTTAATTTTTACTGTCTACCTTTTGCTATGCTGTATGGCAGTTTGTGTGTTTTCAAAATAATATTTGTCCTGTATCTTTAACATTTACAGTCAAAATGTAAAAGGCCTCAACAGAGCTCGACTATTAGAGACGTCTGCCCTCTAATGGACATGTTGGGTAATTGCTTAATGTTTCCTCTGCAAAGTGCAGTGTTTGCTTTACATTAGCTGGAGTGATCACCCACAGCTGGGAGAAAATTGTTATACAAGGGAGATTCATCATCTGGCCATATTGCTCACCACCTGCCTCAAAATAACATAAAAAAACATGAGCTACAATACACATGCCAATGTAAATAAACATGGAAAATTCAACTGCAAAAAGATACTGAAACAAAATTACCACCACAACCATATAATTCCCCAGAGGACACAGAATGTGCGTTCAGTAATCATGAAGGCGTCTTATCTGCATGTGTATTTGAGTGCTGTGAAGTCAAAGAGATGAAAGGAGTGACTGCAGTACCTTGAGAAGCATCATTAGCTGCTCCAGCTGCACCATGAGTTCCCTGCGACTCTCCTGCAGAGTAGACATTCTTTGTTCAAGCTCATCTTTGCGTTGCCTAACAGAAGAAGAGGACACAAGTTGTACTGTGTGATGATACCATAATGTCACGTCAACAGCAAAATGAGGGAAAAAAATGTGTACAATGACCATCTGTAGACTCTAACATATGCTAGAAAAATGCAAGCAATTACAATATGTACTTTGTAGTGCAGCCTAAGCAAACATGTCTGTTATGAACACACTGCGCAAAGCAGGATTACAGTACACTGAGTTACCTGAGAAGTCGTAGCTCAGCCAGGAGAGTGGGGTTCTGCTGACCTCTGTCAGGTGGCGGCTGGGAGGCCTCCTCATGCTGAAGGCGCAGCCGCTGGATTTCAAGCAGGATTTCTCTGTGACGTGCAAATATATAGAAGAAAAGTTAAATTTCACACATGGTTTGTCTGTAGATGACCCTGAGTCAACACAAAAACCAGGGAAGCTGCATGTTGCTGCTGTTTTTTCATGTTCATTGCATGGATGGTTGGATGGGCCCCTGGACAGACATGCAAAAGGCTCCACTACCTCTCCCACAAAGCAGAAAGACACAAAGACTCTGTGGTAGTTTTTTGTTTCTTTTTAGTGGATTTGCATCTTTTTTTTCTTAGGGTTTTGCATCCTTTTGAAGCAATTTTGTGTCTTGTTAATAATTTTGTCTCTTTTGGGGTATTTTGTGGTGTTTTTTGTGTGTCTTTGAGGTAATTCAGTGTCTTTTTGATCATTTTGTATCTCTTTGTGGTCATTTTGTGTCTCTCTGGGGTCATTTTGTGGGTTTTTTTTGGTGATATTTTTGTCATTTGATGTCTCTTTTAGGTAGGATAGTAACCTTGGT